>NC_092165.1:54398223-54655723 GCF_045791955.1 Oncorhynchus clarkii lewisi | reverse complement strand
GCAGAATTTGGCCAATACCCCCTCCTCTATCGAATAGAAAAAAGAGCCATCAAATTTTACAACCATCAGTGACCCCAAAACATTCCATCACACAGCTCTACAATGTCAAGAGATTAAACAAGAGAAGAGTCCCCTCAGCCAGCTGGTTCTGAGGCTCAGTTCACTAACCCAAACCAACCCCATAGAGCCTCAGGACAGCACTCAGAAAATCTGGCCCAACCAAATCATCACAAAACAAAAAGAAAAATATATCACCTATTGGAAAGACACCACAAAAAATCTAAATAAACTTCAATGCTAGTTGTCTCTAAACAGACAGTAGATGGTGGCAGACTATCTGACCACTGTGACTGATAGAAAACTGAGGAAAACATTGACTAGGTACAGACTCAGTGAGCACAGTCTGGCTATAGAGACCGGTCGTCACAGACAAACCTGGCTGACCAGAGAGGACAGTCTGGCTATAGAGACCGGTCGTCACAGACAAACCTGGCTGCCCAGAGAGGACAGTCTGGCTATAGAGACCGGTCGTCACAGACAAACCTGGCTGCCCAGAGAGGACAGTCTGGCTATAGAGACCGGTCGTCACAGACAAACCTGGCTGCCCAGAGAGGACAGGCTGTGCTCACTCTGCTCCAGTGGAGAGGTAGAGACAGAGCTGCATTTACTATTACACGGTGACAAATACTCAGAGAATATTTTTTCCCAAAAATTATAATTCAATACAAAGAATTTGAAACTATAAAATGAAGAAAAAAATCTAATATTTATTGGGTGGAAAACCAAAATGTGCAGTTTTGGCAGCCAAATACAGTGGGGCAAAAAAGTATTTAGTCATCCACCAATTGTGCAAGTTCCCCCACTTAAAAAGATGAGAGGCCTGTAATTTTCATCATGGGTACACTTCAACTATGACAGACAAAATTAGAAAAATAATCCAGAAAATCACATTGTAGGATTTTTTATGAATTTATTTGCAAATTATGGTGGAAAATAAGTATTTGGTCAATAACAAAAGTTTATCTCAGTACTTTGTTATATACCCTTTGTTGGCAATGACAGAGGTCAAATGTTTTCTGTAAGTCTTCACAAGGTTTTCACACACTGTTGCTGGTATTTTGGCCCATTCTTCCATGCTGATCTCCTCTAGAGCAGTGATGTTTTGGGGCTGTTGCTGGGCAACACGGACTTTCAACTCCCTCCAAAGATTTTCTATGGGGTTGAGATCTGGAGACTGGCTAGGCCACTCCAGGACCTTGAAATGCTTCTTACGAAGCCACTCCTTCGTTGCCCGGGCGGTGTGTTTGGGATCATTGTCATGCTGAAAGACCCAGCCACGTTTCATCTTCAATGCCCTTGCTGATGGAAGGAGGTTTTCACTCAAAATCTCACGATACATGGACCCATTCATTATTTCCTTTACACGGATCAGTCGTCCTGGTCCCTTTGCCGAAAAACAACCCCAAAGCATGATGTTTCCACCCCCATGCTTCATAGTAGGTATGGTGTTCTTTGGATGCAACTCAGCATTCTTTGTCCTCCAAACACAATGAGTTGAGTTTTTACCAAAAAGTTATATTTTGGTTTCATCTGACCATATGACATTCTCCCAATCTTCTTCTGGATCATCCAAATGCTCTCTAGCAAACTTCAGGCGGGCCTGGACATGTACTGGCTTAAGCAGGGTGACACGTCTGGCACTGCAGGATTTGAGTCCCTGGCGGCGTAGTGTGTTACTGATGGTAAGCTTTGTTACTTTGGGCCCAGCTCTCTGCAGGTCATTCACTAGGTCCCCCCGTGTGGTTCTGGGATTTTTGCTCACCGTTCTTGTGATCATTTTGACCCCACAGGTGAGATCTTGCGTGGAGCCCCAGATCGAGGGAGAGTATCAGTGGTCTTGTATGTCTTCCATTTCCTAATAATTGCTCCCACAGTTGATTTCTTCAAACCAAGCTGCTTACCTATTGCAGATTCAGTCTTCCCAGCCTGGTGCAGGTATACAATTTGGTTTCTGGTGTCCTTTGACAGCTCTTTGGTCTTGGCCATAGTGGAGTTTGGAGTGTGACTGTTTGAGGTTGTGGACAGGTGTCTTTTATACTGATAACAAGTTCAAACAGGTGCCATTAATACAGGTAACGAGTGGAGGACAGAGGAGCCTCTTAAAGAAGTTACAGGTCTGTGAGAATCAGAAATCTTGCTTGTTTGTAGGTGACCAAATACTTATTTTCCACCATAATTTTCAAATAAATTAATTAAAAATCCTACAATATGATTTTCTGGATTTTTATCTCATTTTGTCTGTCATAGTTGAAGTGTACCTATGATGAAAATTACAGGCCTCTCTCATCTTTTTAAGTGGGAGAACTTGCACAATTGGTGGCTGACTAAATACTTTTTTGCCCCACTGTATGTGTCCTCCTGCCACAACCTGAGGGACAGCCAGTGAAAAGTGCAAAGTAATGTCGATAATTTTTCCCATCTTGTTTGTCTTTCATACCACATCATGTGTCTTCTCAGTCATGTTGACACTGGTCTACTACCATTGGTTTAATGTATTGTCGTTCTCATTAATATTGCTGTTGTAGTTGTTGTTAATGGTAATCCCTACTACTATTATTATTATTATTATTATTATTATTATTATTGCTGTTGGCCCCACCATTTATTTATATATAAATATCTATTTTTATTTTATTTTTAGATATGTATACTTTGACAATGTAAGTAATAATGAACTTGCCATGTCAATAAAGTCAATTGAATTGAAATGAATTGAATTGAGAGAGATACAGAGGAGGAGAAAGGAAGAGAGCGAGCCAGAAAGTACAAACACCTAAACGAATCCAAATCCAAAAGGGATGGAGTTAAGAATGCTACTGGAGGGAAGAGCAGCCGTTGTACAAGGCTCCTGACCAATAGTGCTATTTTGTGGGGGGGGGGGGGGGGGGTTTGTTGCGCTGATCGTAACTTTTTTTGTACATAATATTCACGCCATCGTTTTCTATGACCGAAAATATATTCTGGACATCAGAACAGCTACAATGCCTTCAGAAAGTCTCAGAGCTTTACACACCTGGATTGTACAATATTTTCCCATTATTATTTTCTAAATTCCTCCAGCTCTGTCAAATCGGTTGTTCATCATTACTAGACAACCATTTAAGTCTTGCCATAGATTCAAGTAGACTTAAGTCAAAACTGTAACTAGGCCACTCAGGAACATTCACGGTCTTCTTGGTAAGCAACTCCAGTGTAGATTTGGCTTATGATTTAGGTTATTGTCCTGATAAAGGTTAATTAATCTTAGTGTCTGCTGGAAAGCAGACTGAACCAGGTTTTACTCTAGAATTTTGCCTGTGCTTACCTCCATTCCGATAATGTTTTATCCTGATAATCTCAGAGTCCTTAATGTTTACAACATACCCATAACATGATGCAGCCACCACTATGCTTAAAAATATGGAGTGGTACTCTGTTGTATTGGATTTTCCCCAAACATAACACTTCGTATTGAAGACAAAAAGTTAATTGCTTACCACATTTTTTGCAGAATTACTTTAGTGCCTTGTTGTAAACAGGATGCATGTTTTGGAATATTTTTATTCTGTACAGGCTTCCTTCTTTTCACTCTGTCATTTAGGTTAGTATTGTGGAGTAACTACAATATTGTTGATCCATCCTTAGGTTTCTCATATCACCGCATTAAACTCTGTAACTGTTTTAAAGTCACTATTGGTGTAATGGTTCTCTTGGTGAGAAGGAGAGTCGGACCAAAATGCAGCGTGTAGATTGCGATCCATGTTTATTCAACAAACGAAACACGAATCTAAATACAAACACTACAAAAACAATAAACGTAACGAAAACCGAAACAGCCTATACTTGTGTAAAACTAACACAGAACAAGGACATCATGATACTAAGGACAATCACCCACGACAAACTCAAAGAATATGGCTGCCTAAATATGGTTCCCAATCAGAGACAACAATAAACACCTGCCTCTGATTGAGAACCACTCCAGACAGCCATAGACTTTGCTAGATAACCCCACTAGCTACAATCCCAATACATACACACCAAAACCCCAGGACAAAACACACCACAATACAAAAAACCCGATGCCACACCCTGGCCTGACCCAATACATGAAGAAAAACACAAAATACCTCGACCAGGGCGTGACAATTGGGTACCTTCCTCTCCGACAACTGAGTTAGGAAGGAGGTCTGTATCTTTGTAGTGACTGGGTGTATTGATACACCATCCAAAGTGTAATTAATAAGGGATATGTCTGCTTTTTTTACCCATCTACCAATAGGTGCCCTTCTTTGTGAGACATTGGAAAATCTCCCTGGTCTTTGTGGTTAAATCTGTGTTTGGAATTCACTGCTCGACCGTAGAGATAATTGTATGTGTGGGGTACAGAGATGAGGTACTCATTCAAAAATCATGTTAAACACTGCTATTGCACACAGAGTCAATGCAATTTATGAAACTTCTTATCACATTTTTACTCCTGAACTTATTTAGGCAGGTCATAACAAAGGGGTTCAATACTATTATTGACTGAAGACATTTCAGCTTTTAATTGTATATGAATTTGTAAACATTTAGAATTGGCGAAATGAATACACCCCTGATCACCCACACACTCAGTTAACTTTCATAGCAGACACATACAAAGAACATCATCACTTTACTCCTTGCATAATTATTTCTCGCTTCTACACACTCTCCTCCTCTCACCTTTTCCCCTTCACTTGTGAAATTCAGTGCACAACACAACAGCTGTCTGTGACCAGGAGGGAAAAAAAATCCAAGTTAAACATTCATACCACAACCGTTAACTGCCACACACAGCCTACATCATTGTCAATGTCACCATATTAACTAACTTCATAGTCAACATAGCTACTAGAACTAACGTGTTAGTAAACCCGCTACAATCACACAGGACAGTGTACACCATCAGTTTAGCAGTTACACCGGCAAGCCCTGGTGGGAATACATTTATAAAACTGAAAGCTTACCTTGACTTGGAAGAGTTCCAGTGTTGAATAGCTTTAGCCAGCTAGCTAACATAAATAGCATTCCTCCCTGTTTGAGCTGGGTGTTTGAGTAGGCTAGCTAAGTGTAACTGAACAAAATACAACGCAATAAAGCTAACACTCTCACTCTCTGCTGCTTCTCCTTCATTTTTGAATTCATTCATTTGTTCAAAAACTGTTCAGCAATGGTCTTTCTCTCTCTTTGAGTCAACTAGTCACCACATGTTATGCTCTGCAGTGTTAGCTAGCTGTAGCTTATGCTTTCAGTACTAGATTCATTCCCTGATCCTTTGATTAGGTGGACAACAAGTCAGTTCATTCTGCAAGATAGGTTGGAGGACACTCTCCGGAAGTCATCAGATTTACTGTGTAAGTCTATGTAAGGGGTTGAGAACCATGAGCCTCCTAGGTATTGTATTGAAGTCAATGTACACAGGGTAGGATGGTCAATAGCTGTCCTCTGCTTACGTCATGGTGCTACCCCAGAGTGCTGTTGAGGCTACTGTAGACCTTCATTGCAAAACAGTGTTTTAATCAGTTATTTGGTGACGTGAATATACAGTATTTAGTATAGTTTTATCTAAAAACGATAACTTTTAAAATATTTTATTATTTACATTTGTATGAAATTCACTTCGTAGGATGGTGTTCCCCTTCCTCCTCTGAGGAGCCTCCACTGGTGTAGATGAAGGGGGTGGACAGGTTAACCCCTAGAGTCGATTGACACACCGGTGCATCAATCTAACTAACATAATAAAACGATCCCCAACCAAATCTGTCAGTTTAAGCTAGACATGTGTTTTTTTGCATCAGATGCATCTCAATCTTCTGTGTCCGCCGATGTCGCACTTCTGCGTCTGCGGTGAAAGGTGACAGAGCTAGAGAGGTGTTTGTCAGACCACGAGACATCCCGAAAATCATTCTTCTCACAACAACGTCTGTGGCGTCTGAACGGTTTGACCTACAAAACTATTATGGAAATGGGAGACTCACAAACACAATAGTGTTATCCGTTTTAGTCTACGATACTCACAAGCGTCACAGGACTCATCTGAAGGTAATCGGTGCTGGTTTAAACAAATTTTGGTTTTGTGCCAAACCAAAAAAGAGGATAAATATGTGTAAAAAAAAAATCAATTCCTGAGCTTTCTCCTAGATAATGGAAAAACACTTCAAGACCTTGTTTCTTATTATACATTTTTGACTCTCTTTTTTGCAATTTATGAATGCGTTATTCAATGCGTTTCTTTGGGCTATAGTAATGGCCAAATGCAATCATTTTTTTAATACCTTAAAGGGGTCCTAAAATGTTTCATCAAATAGATAAATAATCCATACTATGACCATCTTAAAACAATTCCAGATGTCAACGTAGAACCCCCCCCCCCCCCCCCCCCCCCACCACCAATAGCTTAGACTTGAAAGAATTAAAGAATTAAGCCTTGGAACAATTGAGACATGGCTTGTTTATGTGTACCATTCAGAGGGTGAATGAGCAAGATGAAAGATTTAAGTGTCTTTGAACGGGGGATATGATAGTAGGTGCCAGGCTCACCGGTTTGTGTGTGTGTGTGTGGGGGGGGGGGGGGGGGGGGGTTGCAACGCAATATTAAGAAATTGTTCCTAATGTTTGGTATACTCAGTGTAAATACGCTCACACACACAAAACACACACACACACTCATGTTGACGCCACACAAACTCACACACATGCATGCATATTGATGCTACACACACACACACACACACACATACACACACACACACAAACAGACACACTGTGACACTCTTCACACACAATGCTACAACTCTGTTTATTATCTATCCTGATTGCCTAGTCACTTTTATCCCTACCTTCAGGAACATAATACCTCAATTACCTCACCTACTTCGTATCCCTGCACATTGATTCGGTACTGGTAATCTTTCAAAGTCTTCAACCCTCCTGTTGTGTTCGTTTCAAGTTAATTCATTCTGTGATTCCAGTCCAAAATGACCACATTATAGCTGATTATAAATTGATAAGAATACATATATTATCCCCTAATGTTGTGTTACATCTTTTTATCAACTTAAATTATTGTGAACATTACAAGTTTTGAACTTCTATTTGATATTTACGGCCTGTAGGCCTCGTTGACCTGAGCTCACACAACTCATTTTTGAGTTTTAAAAAAGCATAATGTATGGATTATTTAGACCATAACAAATAGTCAGATGAAACATAGTGCTTTGATCATAAACTACTTTGTGTCAAAGGTAAACAAAGTATCTCTCCTCCTCACCAGTGTCATGATCAAAGATATGATCAAGAGCTTCACATACAGTATATTGTTTGGTCATTGTGCTGCCACAGAATGAATTGTGAGAAAGGCCTCAAAAAAGCTTTATATACCAGAGCTGCAAGAAAAGTTATATATATTATTGAAACAATGTTGCGACTGTTTGTGAGAATGCCAACACATGTGGTTCCCATGGGGGAAAGGTTCCCTTGGGGGTTGCCATGGAAGCCAAGAAGGGGAGTGAGGTGTGTGTGTGTGTGTGTGTGTGTGTGTGTGTGTGTGTGTGTGTGTGTGTGTGTGTGTGTGTGTGTGTGTGTGTGTTCAAACACACATGCATGTGGGGGTCTGGGAGAGGAAGTGTGTCCATCTGATGAATGGGCATGTGCCTGAACTCAGTTTAATACACTAATTGTAGTCTCACCCATTCATTTCTAATGACTGAACACCACAGGTGTACAAAAGTTAAATTAAACACCCGAAATGTAATGAAAATCATCCAAAATATATTTTGTGTGTTCAGATGCCCTGTGTGGAAAAAGTCATGGAACCTTATGACAATCAGATGAAATTAACAGCATTTTTCAGAGAGAGAACTTGAAAATCGGTCAAATTTGACCTGAACACAGCAAGAGGGTTCAAGGGGAAATCAGCGATTCAAAACCAAACAGTTGAACATAACTCATGAGGCATTTAGAAGTTATATTCTTGAAAAATCAATCATTTAAAAATAACAAAACGGATGTACCAATCATGTATTGGTCCCCATCTTCCCTGGCCTTTTATCCAGGTAATCACCATAATGCATTTTATTTTTGTAATAGCCAAATAACTATTACACCCGCGGGTATAATGCTCGTAAAAAAATGTATGCTTGAGAGATAGAACAGCTATTCAACTGTAAACGAATAATATCAAGCTCAAGGTGTACACAGTCATAGGAGCGCAAGAGGGTGGTATTTGGAGCACCAGAGGGTGGTATTTGGAGCACCAGAGGGTGGTATTTGGAGCACCAGGGGGTGGTATTAGGAGCACCAGAGGGTGGTATTTGGAGCACCAGAGGGTGGTATTTGGAGCACCAGAGGGTGGTATTTGGAGCACCAGAGGGTGGTATTTGGAGCATCAGAGGGTGGTATTCGGAGCACCGGGGGGGGTATTTGGAGCACCAGAGGGTGGTATTCGGAGCACCAGGGGGGGTATTTGGAGCACCAGAGGGTGGTATTAGGAGCACCAGAGGGTGGTATTCGGAGCACCAGGGGGTGGTATTACTGCTCACACAGTGCTCAATTTATTAATTCATTCTATGGAGATAAAGTCGTACCCACCTCTAGATGCTTACTCTACAGACTTTAGTTATTTATTCAACCTTTATTTTAACCAGGAAATACCCTAGAGGTTAGAAACACCTTTAATGACCGTGACCTGAGAGTTAAATCTTGAAGAAAAAAAAAATATATAATACATGTAATATACCTAAACCAAATGATGTCGTCAAAAATGGATAGAACATTTGTATTATATTTCCAGTATTCTATTATATCAGAGAAACACAATACGACACCAGAGACACAATACCACACCAGAGAGACACAATACCACACCAGAGACACAATACGACACCAGAGACACACAATACCACACCAGAGACACAATACGACACCAGAGACACACAATACGACACCAGAGACACACAATACGACACCAGAGACACAATACCACACCAGAGAGACACAATACCACACCAGAGAGACACTATACCACACCAGAGACACAATACGACACCAGAGACACACAATACCACACCAGAGACACAATACGACACCAGAGACACACAATACGACACCAGAGACACAATACGACACCAGAGACACACAATACGACACCAGAGACACAATACGACACCAGAGAGACACAATACGACACCAGAGAGACAATACGACACCAGAGAGACACAATACGACACCAGAGAGACACAATACGACACCAGAGAGACACAATACGACACCAGAGACACAATATGACACCAGAGAGACACAATACGACACCAGAGAGACACAATACGTCACCAGAGACACAATACGACACCAGAGAGACACAATACGACACCAGAGAGACACAATGCGACACCAGAGAGACACAATTTTTTTATTTTTTTATTTTTTTTTATTTCACCTTTATTTAACCAGGTAGGCTAGTTGAGAACAAGTTCTCATTTGCAACTGCGACCTGGCCAAGATAAGGCATAGCAGTGTGAACAGACAACACAGAGTTACACATGGAGTAAACAATTAACAAGTCAATAACACAGTAGAAAAAAGGGGAGTCTATATATACATTGTGTGCAAAAGGCATGAGAAGGTAGGCAAATAATTACAATTATGCAGATGTAAAGGTAGAGATATTGGTGTGCAAAAGAGCAGAAAAATAAATAAATAAAAACAGTATGGGGATGAGGTAGGTGAAAATGGGTGGGCTATTTACCAATAGACTATGTACAGCTGCAGCGATCGGTTAGCTGCTCAGATAGCAGATGTTTGAAGTTGGTGAGGGAGATAAAAGTCTCCAACTTCAGTGATTTTTGCAATTCGTTCCAATCACAGGCAGCAGAGAACTGGAACGAAAGGCGGCCAAATGAGGTGTTGGCTTTAGGGATGATCAGTGAGATACACTGATAACAATACGACACCAGAGACACAAGACGACACCAGAGAGACACAATACGACACAATACGACACCAGAGAGACACAATACGACACCAGAGACACAATACGACACAATACGACACCAGAGAGACACAATACGACACTAGAGACAGACAATACAATACCAGAGATAGACCGTATGATGCCAGGGAGACACACAACATACTGAGCCTTTGTTAACCTTTGCAGTCTTTCCCTGGTGAATGTGAATAACTCATAGACCATTCAGTGTCCATATTGGACAGGTAGGAATCTCAGCCAAAAGGAGATGTGTGTGCTCTTTATTCTGCCACTTATGGCTGATGGGGAAACTGTCTAAATAGATGAGGATAGGGCACCACCTAGTGGCCAAATCCATAAGATTCTAGAGCAGGGTGGTTAATTACCTGTGTTGTCTTCAGTTGTCCTTTGTAGAACACATCACTGTGGAGACATAGACATGGCTCTCTCAGAATGACTTGGTGAGCTTGGAAATACCCTACAGTCAATGGTTTAATAACTGAAAGGACATTCAAAAATGCCTAGTAAGACATCTAAAACAGCAGCAGAAAGATGAAGCCATTGAGAAGTTATCATTGCATGTGAGTCTTGTACTTTAAGTTGAGTGAAGTAATTAAGGCTTGTCTGAACCAGAATGGTCCATTTCCTGTTTCTGTAGCATGAGCCAGCTTGATGTACACCCCCTGAAAAGAATGTTAGTCTATCACATGAGCTTAGGCCCAATCCAGTACCAAGCAGAGAGGTATCATGTCCCAAATGTAGACTTTGTCATGACAACTGGTAGTTGGACCACCAACCTTCCAAACACAGGGCAGACACTCTCACCACAAGGCCACTGGTCTGGTTTCTTATTTTAGTTCCTACCCCTAAAGATACCCACAGACATATTTTTGTGCATTCTTTCATAAATATTTAATCTTGAACATATTACTATGTTGACTAAACAGGTCAAGAGGTTCCACTGAATGATGTGATCTGACCTACTCATGTCATGGGAGGGGACAGAGCTACCTGAGCAACGCAGAAGACATCACATTTCCATTTGCAGAGCTCACACAGTGGATGCATTCCCATGGAATTTATTTATCCATTCTTAGCTGCAGCATAAATAGAAGTTGCACTTAGCCCTATTTACAATGAGCTAGTTGAGTTTCCATGCGTTTATGAGAACCCATTCATGCCAGCAGCATACCACCCTGCATACCACTGCTGGCTTGCTACTGAAGTTAAGCAGGGTTGGTCCTGGTCCGTTCCTGGATGGGAGACCAGATGCTGCTGGAAGTGGTGTTGGAGGGCCAGTAGGAGGCACTCTTTACTCTGGTCTAAAAAAAAAAATAGCCCAATGTCCCAGGGCAGTGATTGACACTGCCCTGTGTAGGTTGCAATCTTCTGGATGGGATGTTAAACAGGTTTCCTGACTCTCTGAGGTCATAAAAGATCCCATGGCAATTATCACAGGGGTGTTAACCCTGGTGTCCTTGCTAAATTCCCAATCTGCCCCATAAACCATCACAGTCACCTAATAATCCCCAGTTTACAATTGGCTCATTCATCCCCCTCCTCTCCCCTATAGAAATTCCACAGGTTGTTGCTGCAAATGAGAATGTGTTCCCAGTCAACGTACCTGGTAAAGTAATGGATAAAAAATTGTTTTCACATTTTCATGCTGCGATAGGAACTACATATTAACAGGGAACCATCCCCATGACAACATAACTAGTTACAGCCAGCCACTGGGACCATGGAGAGACAGTCAGAGACCTCTGGGTGAAATGTGGTAGTGGTTGACAGTGTGATCCCCATAGCAACAGCCAGGACTGTTGTAGGTAGGAAGCAGGCAGCATAACTTCAGTGTCACAGACAGAACAATCTAAACCTTGGAGAGAAGACAGTCTCACACACACGTTTAAAAGTAATATTATTAAAGAATCAATAGCTATAACTAATTAATTTAAAAGTAAAAAATGTGATATACCAATTCCGTATTTCCCCTTCAAAAGGAAGCATGACAATGCAGATACAGGGGAGATAAGAATTACCATCTCTCAAATCTCTCACATTGGAAACATCTGCTTTTTTATTTTCATAAAATCTCCAGTACAAGTGGCCCTGTAACATGTGGTAGGGGAAGAAGCACACCACGAACACCCCCACCACAGCGCACAGCGTCTGCAGGACCCTTCACCCCCCAGGGCCTGGATGAATTGGAACCCCGAGTCTGGGTAGGGGACTGAGTGAGCAGGGCGCGGGAGATGAGCAGGTTACAGACTACTACGAGGAAGAAGACCAAGACGAAGCAACCCCCATACTAGGTGCTCAAGACCAATGCTTTTTTTTAAATGATTTTTTAATGACCGGCTATTGTTCAGCACCCAATTAGAAGGCTCCAACAGTGATATAACAATCTGACTATATGCACCATATCAATTTTATCTAACCATCTAGTCTTGTGGCTTGGAACTGAGTTTATATAGCTATCGTGCTATCATTTATAGAAGCTCATGTTCCCTATACAACGTCTGCTGATTACACTAGAAAAACAGGAAGAAACAGCAGTGATGAAATTGAAGTCGCAAGTCAGTCACAAGACCAAAGTGTAAGATATGTTGTGAGATAAAATGTACAGTACATCTGAAATGTGAAAACAAAGAATCAATGGTCCAGATTTTTTAAAGCACTGATTATAGCTGGCACAGTGGCCAGGACAAATCCCTACAGGAAGGAAATCTAGAGGGGAACCATACTCTGGGTGGGGCTGTGTGGTGGTGCATCTGTTCATGTGATGTGTCTGAATGAACATGAGGCTACATAGCAGAGTGCATGTTCTGCACTATGTGTTCATTGTTAGGTGTGGGTGTGATGGAATGAAGCATCCTGAGGATGTGGTTACTAACAACAGCATTAGCATTAGACACAATATCTACAATATCATGTCATCTAGAGATTTAAACCTTCAGCTGCTGCTGTTCGCTATGGAGCCGCTGGCTCACATTCTTGCCCTCCTTGAGCTCCAGTACAGCCAGAGTCCAAGAGGCAGTTGAGCCCCATCAGCATCAAGGTGACCTGGTGGGCGTTGTTAAGCCACTGCCTGGTTCGCTGGTCCCAGTCCATTCTTCCCCAGCCCAGGTGGAAAGTTGTAAGTTCCTTGGTGTACATATCAACCAACAAACTGGTCTACGTACACGCAACAGCGCCACTTCAACCTTAGGAGGCTGAAAAAATGTGTCTCACTAACTTTTACAGGTGCACAAACGAGAGCATCCTGTTGGGCTGTATCACCGCATGGTATGGCAACTGCACCGCCGAGACTGGAGGGTTCTCCAGAGGGTTGTCAGGTCTGCATAACACATCACTGGGGGCCCTCCAGGACCCCTACAACACCCGATATCACAGGAAGGCAAAAAAGATAGTGAAGGACAATAACCACCCGAGCAACTACCTGTTCACCCCGCTTCCATCCAGAAGGCGAGGTCTGTACAGATGCATCAGAGCTGGGACAGAGAGATTGAAAAACAGCTTTAATCTCAAGGCCATCAGATTGTTAAACAGCCACCATTAGCACAGAGAGTCGACTGCCTACCCACAGACTTGATATCATTGGCCAATTTAATAAATGAAACACTAGTCACTTTAATAATGTCACTTTAATAATGTTTACCTATCTCGCGTTACTCATCTCATATGTACAGTTGAAGTCGGAAGTTTACGTACACATTAGCCAAATACATCCGTTTTTCACAATTCCAGACATTTAATACTAGTAAAAAATACCCATTATTAGGTCAGTTAGGATCACAACTTTATTTAAAGAATATGAAATGTCAGAATAATAGTAGAGAGAATTTTATATTTTAGCTTTCATTTATTTCATCACATTCCCAGTGGGTCAGAAGTTTACATACACTCAATTAGTATTTGGTAGCATTGCCTTTAAAATGTTTAACTTGGGTCAAACATTTTGGGTAGCCTTCCACAAGCTTACCACAATAAGTTGGGTGAATGTTGGCCAATTCCTCCTGACAGAGCTGGCTGGTGTAACTGAGTCAGGTTTGTTGGCCTCCTTGCTCGCAACACGCTTTTTCAGTTCTGCTCACAAATGTTCTATGGGATTGAGGTCAGGGCTTTGTGATGGCCACTCCAATACCTTGACTTTGTTGTCCTTAAGCCATTTGCAACAACTTTGGAAGTATGCTTGGGGTCATTGTCCATTTGGAAGACCCATTTGCGACCAAGATTGAACTTCCTGACTGAGGTTTTGAGATGTTGCTTCAATATATCCATATCATTTTCCTACCTCATGATGCCACCTATTTTGTGAAGTGCACCAGTCACTCCTACACAAAATCGACCCCATAACATGATGCTGCCACCCCCGTGCTTCACAGTTGGGATGGTGTTCTTCTGCTTGCAAGCCTCCCCCTTTTTCCTCCAAACATAAAGATGGTCATTATGGCCAAACAGTTCTATTTTTGTTTCATCAGACCAGAGGACATTTCTCCAAAAAGTATGATCTTTGTCCCCATGTGCAGTTGCAAACCATAGTCTGGCTTTTTTATGGCGGATTCAGGGCAGTGGCTTCTTCCTTGCTGAGCAGCCTTTCAGGTTATGTCGATATAGGACTCGTTTTACTGTAGATATAGATACTTTTGTACCTGTTTCCTCCAGCATCTTCACAAGGTCCTTTGCTGTTGCTATGGGATTGATTTGCACTTTTTGCACCAAAGTACGTTCATCTCTAGGAGACAGAACGCGTCTCCTTCCTGAGCGGTATGACAGCTGCGTGGTCCCATGGTGTTTATACTTGCATACTATTGTTTGTACAGATTAATGTTTTACAAGGCGTTAGAAATTGCTCTGGATGAACCAGATTTATGGGGGTCTACAGTTTTTTTCTGAGTTCTTGGCTGATTTCTCTTGATTTTCCTATGATGTCATGCAAAGCGGCACTGAGTTTGATGGTAGGCCTTGAAATACACCCACGGGCCCAATTGACTCAAATTATGTCAACTAGCCTAACAGAAGCTTCTAAAGCCATGACATCATTTTCGCGATTTTTACGAGCTGTTTAAAGGCACAGTCAACTTAGTGTATGTACACTTCTGACCCACTGGAATTGTGATACAGTGAATTATAAGTGAAGTAATTTGTCTTTAAAATTTTTGGGGAAAAATGACTTGTGTCATGCACAAAGTAGATGTCTTAACCGACCTGCCAAAACTATGGTTTGTTAACACGAAATGTGTGGAGTGGTTGAAAAACAAGTTTTAATGAATCCAACCTAAGTGTATGTAAACTTCCAACTTCAACTGTATATACTGTACACTGTATCATTCACTATCTATTCTTTACTATCTATTGCATCTTAACTGCTCTGTCACTGCTCATCCATATATTTTATACTTATATATTCTCATCACATTCCTTTACTAGACTGTGTGTATTAGGTTTTGTTGTGGAATTGTTAGATATTACCTGTTAAATATTGCTGCACTGTCGGATCTAGAAGCTTAACCTGTTAGGTAAAGTGGCAGCATATGTCACTTTTTGATGAATTGCGTGCCCAAACTGAACCGCCTCCTACTCTGTCCCAGATGCTAATATATGCATATTATTATTAGTATTGGATAGAAAACACTCTCAAGTTTCTAAAACTGTTTGAATGATGTCTGTGTGTATAACAGAACTCATATGGCAATCAAGAACCTGAGAAGAAATCTAAACAGGATGTGAGAAGTCGGATTTTAAAACGGAGCCAATTTAAATCCCTGATAGATATGGATGTGCTTGCACTAGATATCACCGTCTTTACATCCTAGTTTTAAGATTATACTATAGAGGAGGGGCTCAGGAGACCCACTTTTAGTGAGTGGTCTGTCAGGGCGCCTCAGTCTCATGAAGCGCGCTCCCGAGAGAGTGTCCTCTCGTTCCCGGGCTTTTATTCAGACAATTAAATTCTCGGGTTGGAACCTTATTGATGATATTTATTAAAAACATCCTCAAGGTTGATTGCAGACATGTTTTGACTTGTTTCTACAACCTGTAACGGAACCTTTTGAGTTTTTGTCATGGAGAAAATGGTCGCTCCTCCATGAAGATGGATTACTGGACTGAACAGCTAACAACAGGTGGTTAAATGATAGGCTTTATGAAACTTTATGGAACAAATCAGTCATTTATTGTCGAACTGGGATTCCTGGGAGTGCCTTCTGATGAAGACTATCAAAGGTAAGTGAATATTTATAGTGTTATTTCGAACTAATGTTGACTCCAAGTTTGCAGAATTGTCTAGTTGTTTATAAGCAGGTACTGAGCGCCGTTCTCAGATTATGCTTTTTCTGTAAAGTTTTTTAAAAATCTGGCACAGCGGTTGCATAGAGGATCAGTCTATCTTTAATTCTGTGAATAACACTTGCATCTTTTATAAATGTTTATTATGAGTATTTCTGGGAAAATCACTGGATGTTTTGGAATCAAAATCACAGTTTACATTGGCGCGTTATGCACGTAAACTGGGATTTTTGGATATAAATATGCACATTATCGAACAAAACACAGATGTATTGTGTAACATGATGTAATATGAGTGTCATCTGATGAAGATCACCAAAGGTTAGTAACTCATTTTATCTATATTTCTGCTTTTTGTGACTCCTCTCTTTCGCTGGAAAATGGCTGTGTGTGTTTTTGTGACTTGACTATGACCTAACATAATCATATGTGGTGTTTTCGCTGTAAATCATTTTTGAAATCGGACACCAAGAGTAGATTAACAAGATGTTTATCTTTCATTTGCTGTATTGGACTTGTTAATGTGTGAAAGTTACATATTTATAAAAAAATATTTTTTAATTTCGCGCGCTGCCTTTTCAGCGGAATATTGAAGTGGGGTTCCGCTAGCGGAATGCCCGTCCTAGACAGGATAAGCACTTCGCTACACTCACAATAACATCTGCTAACAATGTGTATATGACCAATAACATTTTATTTTATTTTATTTGACAATGTGAGAGGGACCATCCCAGTACATAATTTTTTCTTTTGGTACATTGTCACCATCACACCACCATTACCACACATCATCGCCATCAGCTCAGTTCTCTACTAATGGAACAAATCTCATTATTGTTAATCATTTCCTCAAACTGAGCTGTTCACCATCTTGAGCTGAGAGGAAGCTAAATGTGTTGGACTCATATGAGAAATAAGGTGGATGTTGTGATTGATGAGTAGATTACCAGTCATGGGGAAGTAGACGATATAGACTGTGTGGGAGGGGCTTTGTTGCTGCTGCATTCAGGACAGAGATGTTGCTGTAAGCCTGGCAAAAGTACTGCCCACTCTTCTTTGCTATGCTCAGGGTCAGCTCTCACCCGATGCCCACCTCCTGCCACCCACCCTGCTCGTCCAACCTGCTCCAGCTCCAGACAACAGAGGGGGGTGGGGTTGGGAGGTGGCCTGACAGTACAGGATGACACTCTGCCCCTCCATGTGACCATGTCCTTGGGTGTGGATGACGCCAACACATTAGAGAGTCCCTCTAGGAAGAGGAGGGGACATGATAAACTACTTTGTGTTACTTAAATAAACACAGATTACAGATCCAGACTAAACTCTTACGAAAAGGGTTCCAAAAGGGATCTTTGTCTGTCCCCATAGGATAACCCTTTTTGGGAACAGGAACAATGGTGGCCATCTTGAAGCATGTGGGGACAGCAGACTGGGATAGAGATTGATTGAATATGTCTGTAAACACACCATCCAGCTGGTCTGTGCGGGCCCTTAGGACGGAGCAAGTGATGCCGTCTGGGCCGGCAGCCTGGTTAACACGATGGTTAACACGATTAAATGTTTTACTCACGTCGGCCACGGAGAAGGAGAGTCCACAGTCTTTGGTAGCAGGACGGATTGGTGGCACTGTATTGTCCTCAGAATTTGCAAAGAAGTTGTTTAATTTGTCTGTGAGCAAGATATCAATGTCTGCGACGGGGCTGGTTATCTTTTTTGTAATCCGTGATTGACTGCAGACCCTGCCATATACGTCTCGTGTTTGAAGAGATGAATTGCGACTCCACTTTGTCTATAAAGTGACACTTTGCTTGTTTGATTGCCTTACGGAGGGAATAACTACACTGTTTGTAGTCGGTCATGTTTCCAGTCGCCATGCCATGATTAAATGCGGTGGCACATGCTTTCAGTTTTGCAGGAAAGCTGCCATCAATCCATGGTGTCTGGTTCGGGAAGGTTTTAATAGTCACAGTGGGTACAACATCTCCTTATAAACTCGTTCACCGAGTCAGCATATACGTCAATGTTATTGTCTGAGGCTACCCGGAACATATCCCAGTCCACGTGATCGAAGCAATCTTGAAGCGTGTAATCCGATTGGTCAGACCAGCATTGGATAGACCTAGCACGGGCACTTCCTGTTTTAGTTTCTGCCTATAGGAGGGGAGCAACAATATGGAGACATGGTCAGATTTGCCAAAAGGAGGGGAGGGCCTTGTATGCGTTGCGGATGTTAGAGTAGCAGTGGTCGAAAGTGTTACTCGCTTGTGTACTGCAATCGATATGCTCATAGAATTGCCTTGTTCTCAGATTAGCTTTGTTAAAATCCCCAGGTACAATAAATGCAGCCACGGGATATATGGTTTCCAGTTTACATAAAGTCCAATGAAGTTCCTTGATGGCCGTCTTGGTATCCACTTACGGGGGATATACACGGCTGTGACGATAACCGAGGAGAGTTCTCCTGGGAGATAATACGATTGGCATTTGATTGTGAGGAATTCTAGGTCAGGTGAACAAAAGGACTTGAGTTCTTGTATGTTGTTACAATTACACCATGAGCCGTTAATCATGAAACATACATCCCTGCCCTTCTTCTTACCAGGGAGATGTTTGTTCCTGTTGGTATGATGCACTGAAAATCCTGTTGGTTGTACGAACTCCAACAGCATGTCCCCAGCTAGCCATGTCTTCGTGAAACAGAGTATGTTACAATCCCGGATATCTCTTTGGAAAGCAACTCTTGCCCCAAATTTGTTGACTTTGTTAACTTGGGACTGGACACTAGCGAGTAATATCCTCGGAAGCGGTGGGTGGTGTGCGCACATCTGAAGCCTCACTAGAAGACCGCTCCGGCACCCTCTCCTCCGACGGCGTTGTTTTGGGTCGGCCTCTGGAATCAGTTAAATGCCCTGGGAGGTGCAGACAGAGGATCCGCTTTGGGAAAGTTGTATTCCTGGTCGTAGTGCTGGTTGTGCTGGTTAGTTGACGTCTCTCTGATATCCAATAGTTCTTCCCGGCTGTATGTAATAACACTTAAGGTTTTCTGGGCTAACAATGTAAGACGTAATACATAAAAACACAATACTGCAGTTTCCTAAGGACTTGAGCTTAGCTGCCATCTGTATCGGCGCCATCTTATGTCATTATTCTGTTTTTATAACTTTGGATTGCATTTATCAATTGTTTTATGTTGTCAAACCCTGCTGTTCAATGTATGTATCAATATTTGATGCACAATAGTACTTTATAGCATAGGTTTGTAAAGTTTAAGATTTTAGTGTAAGCCTGTGGCACATCAATGTCAATGCGGTTCAATTGACTGTTCCTCCTCTCCCCTTAGGCAGTGTGTATGCAGGAGTGGCAGGGTTGGTGCTGGTTCTCCTTGCCGGGGTCTTACTGACCTTGTTGCTGCTGTGGCTCTGGAGGCAGCGGGCCAAAGAGATGGCCGGTCAAGAGACCTTGGCCACCAATAGTGCACCGGCCAAAGGTGAGTGACACTGTCAAGTGTACTGCACTGTATCAACAGTTCTACCAAGTCTTCGGCTATACTGCAGAGTTATAATTATGACATGTTGGCTACTGTAGTTACAGGAAGTAATGTGTTGTTATTTGGCCAACCCAATTAGAGGCACCTATGTTTCAATCTATGATTCAGTTTGTAAATTATCAAAATATAGGACTCTAGTAGGTTTCTGAAAAGCCCACAATGTTCATTCAGACATTGTGAGTGTTGGTTTGATGTACTGTGACGTATTTTCCATGTACTTCCAGGATATACTGGACCTGCAAAAGCACCAAAGTAAGAGCATGATGAACAAATTATATATGTGTGTTTTACATCTGTCTTCCTGTGTATGAGATTATAATTAGCTGATCACTATGCTGATCACTATGCTGATCACTATGCTGTCACCACTAGGGGGAGGAGTCAGGCCCAGGCTGGGGTTGAGGGAGAAGTCTACATGAACTGTTGTGAAACCAACCAAGCCTACAGCGACCTGTACCCCGCCTACATGACAGGGGATGATACCTACACCACCTTGGGATGATTGTTATACCTTGTCATGAGAGAGGGTGATGGTACTTAACCAAGGACAGGAACAACATTTGCATATGTGACATGAATGTAACACTAAAATAACCTGCTTGATAAACCACATACTGAAGATACCAGAATGGTTAAATCCTCCTTTGCTCATTGTAAAACACTGTGGGGCAGTTTCCCAGACACAGATTAAACATAGTCCTGGACTTAAACTCTTTCAAGAGATACTCTATTGAACATGATTTTTCATCCAGGACTATGTTTAATCTGTGTCAGAGAAACTGTCCTAAAGAGAGTTAGATTGTTTAATATTTAAAGAGAAGCTAGACTTGATCTCTAAAAAGTAAAGAGGTTTGAAAAGTCTTCTTTTTCTTGTTTGTCTGCATTCATCCATGCTGTATCACATCCGGCCATGATTGGGAGTCCAATAGGGCAGCACACAATTGGCCCAGCGTTGTCCGGGTTTGGCCGGGGTAGGCCGTCATTGAAAATAAGAATTTGTTCTTAACTGACTTGCATAGTTAAATAAAGGTTCAATTTAAAAACACATACAAAAAAAATGTGCTGATGTGATATTTCTCGGGAATCTTTTAATGGAAGCTTTGAATTTAAAAAATATTGTGAAACAAAAAACAGGCATTTCAATAACAATATACACTACCGTTCAAAAGTTTGGGGCCACATAGAAATGTCCTTGTTTTTGAAAGAAAAGCCAATTTTATGTCCATTAAAATGACATCAAATTGATCAGAAACACAGTGTGGACATTGTTAATGTTGTAAATGACTATTGAGACTGGAAACGGTTGATGTTTAATGGAATATCTACATAGGTGTACAGAGGCCCATTATCAGCAACCGTCACTCCTGCGTTCAAATGCCACATTGTGTTAGCTAATCCAAGTTTATAATTTTCAAAGGCTAATTGATCATTAGAATACCCTTTTGCAATTATGTTAGCACAGCTGAAAACTGTTGTCCTGATTAAAGAAGCAATAAAACTGGCCTTTTTTGGACTAGTTGGACATGCCTCACAAGTCCTCAACTGACAGCTTCATTAAATAGTACCCGTAAAACCCCAGTCTCAACGTCAACAATGAAGAGGTGACTCCGGGATGCTGGCCTTGTAGGCAGAGTTGCAAAGAAAAAAATATATCTCAGACTGGTCAATAAAAATAAAAGATAGGCAAAATAACACAGACACTGGACAGAGGAACTCTGCCTAGATGGCCAGCATCCCGGAGTCGCCTCTTCACTGTTGATGTTGAGACTGGACAGAGGAACTCTGCCTAGAAGGCCAGCATCCCAGAGTCGCCTCTTCACTGTTGATGTTGAGACTGGACAGAGGAACTCTGCCTAGAAGACCAGCATCCTGGAGTCGCCTCTTCACTGTTGATGTTGAGACTGGACAGAGGAACTCTGCCTAGAAGGCCAGCATCCCGGAGTCGTCTCTTCACTGTTGACGTTGAGACTGGACAGAGGAACTCTGCCTAGAAGGCCAGCATCCCGGAGTTGTCTCTTCACTGTTGACGTTGAGACTGGACAGAGGAACTCTGCCTAGAAGGCCAGCATCCCGGAGTCACCTCTTCACTGTTGATGTTGAGACTGGACAGAGGAACTCTGCCTAGAAGGCCAGCATCCCAGAGTCACCTCTTCACTGTTGATGTTGAGACTGGACAGAGGAACTCTGCCTAGAAGGCCAGCATCCCGGAGTCGCCTCTTCACTGTTGATGTTGAGACTGGACAGAGGAACTCTGCCTAGAAGGCCAGCATCCCGGAGTCGTCTCTTCACTGTTGATGTTGAGACTGGACAGAGGAACTCTGCCTAGAAGGCCAGCATCCCGGAGTCGCCTCTTCACTGTTGATGTTGAGACTGGACAGAGGAACTCTGCCTAGAAGGCCAGCATCCCGGAGTCACCTCTTCACTGTTGATGTTGAGACTGGACAGAGGAACTCTGCCTAGAAGGCCAGCATCCTGGAGTCGCCTCTTCACTGTTGATGTTGAGACTGGACAGAGGAACTCTGCCTAGAAGGCCAGCATCCTGGAGTCGCCTCTTCACTGTTGATGTTGAGACTGGACAGAGGAACTCTGCCTAGAAGGCCAGCATCCCGGAGTCGCCTCTTCACTGTTGACGTTGAGACTGGACAGAGGAACTCTGCCTAGAAGGCCAGCATCCCGGAGTCGCCTCTTCACTGTTGATGTTGAGACTGGACAGAGGAACTCTGCCTAGAAGGCCAGCATCCCAGAGTCGCCTCTTCACTGTTGATGTTGAGACTGGACAGAGGAACTCTGCATAGAAGGCTAGCATCCCGGAGTCGTCTCTTCACTGTTGATGTTGAGACTGGACAGAGGAACTCTGCCTAGAAGGCCAGCATCCCGGAGTCGCCTCTTCACTGTTGATGTTGAGACTGGACAGAGGAACTCTGCCTAGAAGGCAAGCATCCCAGAGTCGCCTCTTCACTGTTGATGTTGAGACTGGACAGAGGAACTCTGCCTAGAAGGCCAGCATCCTGGAGTCGCCTCTTCACTGTTGACGTTGAGACTGGACAGAGGAACTCTGCCTAGAAGGCCAGCATCCCGGAGTCGCCTCTTCACTGTTGACGTTGAGACTGGACAGAGGAACTCTGCCTAGAAGGCCAGCATCCCGGAGTCGCCTCTTCACTGTTGATGTTGAGACTGGACAGAGGAACTCTGCCTAGAAGGCCAGCATCCCGGAGTCGCCTCTTCACTGTTGATGTTGAGACTGGACAGAGGAACTCTGCCTAGAAGGCCAGCATCCCGGAGTCGCCTCTTCACTGTTGACGTTGAGACTGGACAGAGGAACTCTGCCTAGAAGGCCAGCATCCCGGAGTCGCCTCTTCACTGTTGACGTTGAGACTGGACAGAGGAACTCTGCCTAGAAGGCCAGCATCCCGGAGTCGCCTCTTCACTGTTGACGTTGAGACTGGACAGAGGAACTCTGCCTAGAAGGCCAGCATCCCGGAGTCGTCTCTTCACTGTTGACGTTGAGACTGGACAGAGGAACTCTGCCTAGAAGGCCAGCATCCCGGAGTCACCTCTTCACTGTTGATGTTGAGACTGGACAGAGGAACTCTGCCTAGAAGGCCAGCATCCCGGAGTCACCTCTTCACTGTTGATGTTGAGACTGGACAGAGGAACTCTGCCTAGAAGGCCAGCATCCCGGAGTCGCCTCTTCACTGTTGATGTTGAGACTGGACAGAGGAACTCTGCCTAGAAGGCCAGCATCCCGGAGTCGTCTCTTCACTGTTGATGTTGAGACTGGACAGAGGAACTCTGCCTAGAAGGCCAGCATCCCGGAGTCGCCTCTTCACTGTTGATGTTGAGACTGGACAGAGGAACTCTGCCTAGAAGGCCAGCATCCCGGAGTCACCTCTTCACTGTTGATGTTGAGACTGGACAGAGGAACTCTGCCTAGAAGGCCAGCATCCCGGAGTCGCCTCTTCACTGTTGATGTTGAGACTGGACAGAGGAACTCTGCCTAGAAGGCCAGCATCCCGGAGTCGCCTCTTCACTGTTGACGTTGAGACTGGACAGAGGAACTCTGCCTAGAAGGCCAGCATCCCGGAGTCGCCTCTTCACTGTTGATGTTGAGACTGGACAGAGGAACTCTGCCTAGAAGGCCAGCATCCCAGAGTCGCCTCTTCACTGTTGATGTTGAGACTGGACAGAGGAACTCTGCATAGAAGGCTAGCATCCCGGAGTCGTCTCTTCACTGTTGATGTTGAGACTGGACAGAGGAACTCTGCCTAGAAGGCCAGCATCCCGGAGTCGCCTCTTCACTGTTGATGTTGAGACTGGACAGAGGAACTCTGCCTAGAAGGCCAGCATCCCAGAGTCGCCTCTTCACTGTTGATGTTGAGACTGGACAGAGGAACTCTGCCTAGAAGGCCAGCATCCTGGAGTCGCCTCTTCACTGTTGATGTTGAGACTGGACAGAGGAACTCTGCCTAGAAGGCCAGCATCCCGGAGTCGCCTCTTCACTGTTGACGTTGAGACTGGACAGAGGAACTCTGCCTAGAAGGCCAGCATCCCGGAGTCGCCTCTTCACTGTTGATGTTGAGACTGGACAGAGGAACTCTGCCTAGAAGGCCAGCATCCCGGAGTCGCCTCTTCACTGTTGATGTTGAGACTGGACAGAGGAACTCTGCCTAGAAGGCCAGCATCCCGGAGTCGCCTCTTCACTGTTGACGTTGAGACTGGACAGAGGAACTCTGCCTAGAAGGCCAGCATCCCGGAGTCGCCTCTTCACTGTTGACGTTGAGACTGGACAGAGGAACTCTGCCTAGAAGGCCAGCATCCCGGAGTCGCCTCTTCACTGTTGACGTTGAGACTGGACAGAGGAACTCTGCCTAGAAGGCCAGCATCCCGGAGTCGCCTCTTCACTGTTGATGTTGAGACTGGACAGAGGAACTCTGCCTAGAAGGCCAGCATCCCGGAGTCGCCTCTTCACTGTTGATGTTGAGACTGGACAGAGGAACTCTGCCTAGAAGGCCAGCATCCCGGAGTCGCCTCTTCACTGTTGACGTTGAGACTGGACAGAGGAACTCTGCCTAGAAGGCCAGCATCCCGGAGTCGCCTCTTCACTGTTGATGTTGAGACTGGACAGAGGAACTCTGCCTAGAAGGCCAGCATCCCGGAGTCGCCTCTTCACTGTTGACGTTGAGACTGGACAGAGGAACTCTGCCTAGAAGGCCAGCATCCCGGAGTCGCCTCTTCACTGTTGATGTTGAGACTGGACAGAGGAACTCTGCCTAGAAGGCCAGCATCCCAGAGTCGCCTCTTCACTGTTGATGTTGAGACTGGACAGAGGAACTCTGCATAGAAGGCTAGCATCCCGGAGTCGTCTCTTCACTGTTGATGTTGAGACTGGACAGAGGAACTCTGCCTAGAAGGCCAGCATCCCGGAGTCGCCTCTTCACTGTTGATGTTGAGACTGGACAGAGGAACTCTGCCTAGAAGGCCAGCATCCCAGAGTCGCCTCTTCACTGTTGATGTTGAGACTGGACAGAGGAACTCTGCCTAGAAGGCCAGCATCCCGGAGTCGCCTCTTCACTGTTGATGTTGAGACTGGACAGAGGAACTCTGCCTAGAAGGCCAGCATCCCGGAGTCGCCTCTTCACTGTTGACGTTGAGACTGGACAGAGGAACTCTGCCTAGAAGGCCAGCATCCCGGAGTCGCCTCTTCACTGTTGATGTTGAGACTGGACAGAGGAACTCTGCCTAGAAGGCCAGCATCCCGGAGTCGCCTCTTCACTGTTGATGTTGAGACTGGACAGAGGAACTCTGCCTAGAAGGCCAGCATCCCGGAGTCGCCTCTTCACTGTTGACGTTGAGACTGGACAGAGGAACTCTGCCTAGAAGGCCAGCATCCCGGAGTCGCCTCTTCACTGTTGACGTTGAGACTGGACAGAGGAACTCTGCCTAGAAGGCCAGCATCCCGGAGTTGCCTCTTCACTGTTGACGTTGAGACTGGACAGAGGAACTCTGCCTAGAAGGCCAGCATCCCGGAGTCGCCTCTTCACTGTTGATGTTGAGACTGGACAGAGGAACTCTGCCTAGAAGGCCAGCATCCCGGAGTCGCCTCTTCACTGTTGATGTTGAGACTGGACAGAGGAACTCTGCCTAGAAGGCCAGCATCCCGGAGTCGCCTCTTCACTGTTGACGTTGAGACTGGACAGAGGAACTCTGCCTAGAAGGCCAGCATCCCGGAGTCGCCTCTTCACTGTTGATGTTGAGACTGGACAGAGGAACTCTGCCTAGAAGGCCAGCATCCCGGAGTCGCCTCTTCACTGTTGATGTTGAGACTGGACAGAGGAACTCTGCCTAGAAGGCCAGCATCCCGGAGTCGCCTCTTCACTGTTGACGTTGAGACTGGACAGAGGAACTCTGCCTAGAAGGCCAGCATCCCGGAGTCGCCTCTTCACTGTTGACGTTGAGACTGGACAGAGGAACTCTGCCTAGAAGCCCAGCATCCCGGAGTCGCCTCTTCACTGTTGACGTTGAGACTGGACAGAGGAACTCTGCCTAGAAGGCCAGCATCCCGGAGTCGCCTCTTCACTGTTGATGTTGAGACTGGACAGAGGAACTCTGCCTAGAAGGCCAGCATCCCGGAGTCGCCTCTTCACTGTTGATGTTGAGACTGGACAGAGGAACTCTGCCTAGAAGGCCAGCATCCCGGAGTCGCCTCTTCACTGTTGATGTTGAGACTGGACAGAGGAACTCTGCCTAGAAGGCCAGCATCCCGGAGTCGCCTCTTGACTGTTGATGTTGAGACTGGACAGAGGAACTCTGCCTAGAAGGCCAGCATCCTGGAGTCGCCTCTTCACTGTTGATGTTGAGACTGGACAGAGGAACTCTGTCTAGAAGGCTAGCATCCTGGAGTCGTCTCTTCACTGTTGATGTTGAGACTGGACAGAGGAACTCTGCCTAGAAGACCAGCATCCTGGAGTCGCCTCTTCACTGTTGACGTTGAGACTGGTGTTTTGCGGGTACTATTTATTGAAGCTGGGCTTGTGAGGTGTCTGTTTCTCAAACTAGACACTAATGTACTTGTCCTCTTGCTCAGTTGTGCACTGGGGCCTCCCACTCCTCTTTCTAATCTGGTTAGAGACAGTTTGCGCTGTTCTGTGAAGAAAGTAGTACATAGTGTTGTACGAGATATTCAGTTTCTTGGCAATTTCTCGCATGGAATAGCGTTCATTTCTCAGAACAAGAATACACTGACAAGTTTCAGACGAAAGTTCTTTGTTTCTGGCCATTTTGAGCCTGTAATCAAACCCACAAATGTTGATGCTCCAGATACTCAACTAGTCTAAAGAAGGCCAGTTTTATTGCTTCTTTAATCAGAACAACAGTTTTCAGCTGTGCTAAAATAATTGCATAAGGGTTTTCTAATGATCAATTAGCCTTTAAAAATGATCAACTTGGATTAGCTAACACAACGTGCCGTTGGAACACAGGAGTGTTGGCTGCTCATAATATGTAGATATTCAATAAAAAAATGTGCCGTTTCCAGCTACAATAGTCATTTACAACATTACCAATGTCTACACTGTATTTCAAATCAACTTGGTGTTATTTTAATGAATTAAAAAGGAGCTTTTCTTTCAAAAACAAGGACATTTCTAAGTGACCTCAAACTTTTGAACTGTAGTGTATCTGTTAAATCATATTTACATTGAGAATGCAGTACAGCGTATTACACAATATGTTTTAAATGCATAAAAAACATAGAGTTACAGTTACTGCAACATTTAGACCAGATTAACTTCATAACCTTCACGTCTCTGTTAATACTTCAGTAGCTGGCGGTTGAGAAGTCATCAAGTTCATCACATGGTTACCAGCCTCTTAAAAAGGGCAGTGAAGCGTATTATTCCCTCATTATGTGCAATAAGTAGCTGTAACAATAATATCACTAACATTTCAACTATCCACTAGCACTTAACCCTAATCTTAAACATAACCCTTATCCTAACCTTAACCCTTAAGCTAACACTTATTCTAACCATAAGCGTAACCTTAGCAAGCAATTTCTTATCAACAGATAAGTTTATTCATAGTATGTACAGAATCTCTAGATGGGTTATCCAGACTGTCCAAATAAAAGTGTGACCGAAAGTACTTCTTGCCTCACAGTATTTCATTTGCAATCTTACAAAAATTGCAAAACGTATACAATTTCACATCGTACCACATGTGAGAGTAGGCTAAAATAATCTGTAGGCTAAAATCAAAGCAATCCTGCATAGCTCATTTGGCAATTACAGTTTCATTTCATTACAAAGGTTAGCTTTTCACAAAATGCATAAACTTTAGGGAGAGCCAGCATCCTAAAAAGCTCATTGTTATTAATATGTGTCCATATTAGGTGCTCAAGAACAAGGATTTTTTTTATTCCTTGCTCACGACCAGCTATTGTTCAGCACCCAATTTAGAAGGCTCCAACAGTGATAGGACAATCTGACTATACATTTTATCTAACCATCTAGTCTAGTGGCTTGGGACTGAGTTTATAGAGCTATTGTTCAGCACCCAATTTAGAAGGCTCCAACAGTGATAGGACAATCTGACTATACATTTTATCTAACCATCTAGTCTAGTGGCTTGGGACTGAGTTTATAGAGCTATTGTTCAGCACCCAATTTAGAAGGCTCCAACAGTGGTAGGACTATTGTTGGTTAAGGGCTTGTAAGTAAGCAATTCACTGTAAGGTCTACCTACACCTGTTGCATTCAGCGCATGTGATATTTAAAATGTAATTTGATATCCATTTTATCTAAGGATCTAGTCTGTTCCCTATAAAACGTCTGCTTCTCTTCTCTGATTACACTAGAAGAACAGGAAGAAACGTGATTAAATTGAAGTCACAATATCAAAGTGTGAGATACATTGTGAGATACAATGTACAGTACATCTGAAATGTGAAAACAAAGAATCAATGGTCCAAAGATTCTTTAAAGCACTGATTATAGCTGGCACAGTGGCCAGGACAAATCCCTACAGGAAGGAAATCTAGAGGGGAACCATACTCTGGGTGGGGCTGTGTGGTGGTGCATCTGTTCATGTGATGTGTCTGAATGAACATGAGGCTACATAGCAGAGTGCATGTTCTGCACTATGTGTTCATTGTTAGGTGTGGGTGTGATGGAATGAAGCATCCTGAGGATGTGGTTACTAACAACAGCATTAGCATTAGACACAATATCTACAATATCATGTCATCTAGAGATTTAAACCTTCAGCTGCTGCTGTTCGCTATGGAGCCGCTGGCTCACATTCTTGCACTCCACCATAGAAATGTGTGTGATGGCTGTTTCCGAGCATCCTTTGCCCCTCCCCATCTTTTTCAGATTGTCCTTGATGTACAGGCGGAACTTCCTGGTGGCGAAGCAGTACACCACAGGGTCCAGGAGGCAGTTGAGCCCCATCAGCATCAAGGTGACCTGGTGGGCGTCGTTAAGCCACTGCCTGGTTCGCTGGCCCCAGTCCATTCTGCCCCAGCCCTCCTTGATCTCCAGTACAGCCAGAGTCCAGGGGCCCTGGACCACGTGGTGTGGGAGGAAGCACACCACGAACACCCCCACCACGGCACACAGCATATGCAGGGCCTGGCCCTTCACCCCCCGGAGCTGGGATGAACTGGAGCCCCGATGCTGGGTAGGGGACTGGGTGAGCAGGGCACGGGCGATGAGCAGGTTACAGATTACTACGAGGAAGAAGACCAAGATGAAGCACCCCACGATGATGAGGTGGGTGGTGGCCACAGTCCGCTTCTCGTCGTCAGTCTTGTCGTGGTAGCCCTCAAAGCAGCGCGACACGTTGCCGTCGTCCACCTGGATGCCCGTCTCCAAGAGGTACGGCACGGACATGGACAGAGTGAGCACCCAGATTACCATGGTGACAGCCACTCCGCGGCGCCAATGGTCAGACGAGGCGGCATCCAGCGGGCACGTGATGGCCCAGTAACGGTTGACGCTGATGGCGGCGAGGAAGAGGATGGAGCAGTAGGTGTTGATGAAGAAGAACGCGCCGGTGACGCGGCACAGGAAGTCGCCGTAGCGCCAGTCACCGCGGTGGTGGTAGTAGCCAATCCAGAAGGGGAGGGCGCACACGAAGAGGAGGTCGGCAACAGTCAGGTTGGCCATGTAGATGCGGATCTCGCTCATGGCCTTGGCGTTGCGCAGGCGCTGCAGCACGAACAGCACGTAACCGTTGGCTATCAGACCAAGGACGAACACAACACCGTAAAACACTGGGAAGAGGGTGTAACGGAACTCAGAGTCCAGAAAGGTTATTTTACCGACTGTCGATATGTTCACTGTCGTGTTCACTGTCATGTCCTCTTCCATCTCCATGGTCGACTCCACTGTTGGTTCTGCTAAAGCAAGGAACTCCCTCTGTGAGAAAAATATTTCATATTAGACTCATATTTCAAGAATCACTCTGTCATGTTCACTTTGGTACAACTGTAGTCAGTAGGAGGACTCTGGACATGTCTATTGTCACATGTCTAATGTCTAGGTGAAATGAATAGCTATATCCCTATCCAGTCTGTGACGTTGTTGATTCACTGAATCCATATTTGAGAGTTTCACAACTTACTGTAAAATCTAAATAAAATACAGTTGTGTGTTTTATGGTTTCTATAGATACATCAACTATGACACATACAGGAAGTGTCTTACAACACTTGTGTCACCAGCCTTTTCTGGTCTGCTATTAAGCAGCAACACACGTGCCTCATTCACATGCTTGACAGAACTCTGACATTTCCGACTTGCTGATTCATTGAACGCGACTAGAATGTGAACATGGTAACTGCGCTTTGTTTATGATGATTGCTGGTTGATGACCATATTTCCAGTTACATCTAGACTAATGTCATTAGTATAGCAGACAATAACAAAAGGAGTGCCACTTTATATTAACAACAAATGAGGCTATACATCTTTATAGAGATTTCATGAAGTCTTCATAAACCCTACTTGGTGGCTTTACATTGCATTTATTAGCAAAGTCATGTAAATGCTGCTACATAAGAGATGATATGATACAACATTCCCGGGGCCACCAATACATCAAATGTATGACTGTAAAACACACATGACTGTAAGTCACTTTGGATAAAAACGTCTGCTTATTGGCATATATTATATATATATATATATTTCTATATTATTATATGACATGATATCTTGACTGGTGCTTTGACAAATGTTATATAACTATTTTGTCAACCTAGTGACATTCACTTAGGAATGAGAAGCCACTGAGACCAAGCGGAAAGGGAGATTGAACTGAATTTACCCTGGCCAGTTCCATAGTATGGGATTCCCACATTCTGGATGAACTACATCACTAAAAAATGGTCCTGGTTACAGTAAATTCCACACTATTTTCAAGAGAAAGGACAATAAAGACTTAATATGTGAAATATTCACACTCATTCATACTTGAAATGAAAAAGAAGCCTGTTACAGCCCTAGATTAGAATAGGTTAGAATATAATAGATTTTTCCAGCGGGAACTTCCATTGTGATGAGATAAATAAAAACAATACAGTATAGTAAACTTACAACAGCAACATTAACACATGACCAGTGGTGTAAAGTAACTAAGTAAAAATACTTTGAAGTACTACTTAAGTTATTTTTGGGGGGGTATCTGTACTTTAATTTACTATTTATAGGTTTTACAACTTTTAATCCACTACATTCCTAAAGAAAATATGTACTTTTTACTCACATTCATTTTTTCCTGACACCCAAAATACTTGTTCCATTTCGAATGCTCAGGCAGGACAGCATTATGGAAAATTCATGCACATATTAATAATGCATTTTCATCCCTACTGCCTCTGACCGGACTGACTGGACATGCTCCTCTCTTCCTCTATTGTTCCCGCATATCGTTTTTCAATAGGAAAACGCTTTATAGCGTTTCTCTACAAACAATAGTGGGACCTTATTTTTCATAAAACATATCTACCGCCTCTTAGATGTGCTTTCAATGAGAATGACAGATCGGTAACTCTATAACTATGATCTATAAGTATGTGAATTTGTTTGGTGTGCCCAAGAATTTACATATTGCAGCTTTAACTCTGGCTCTAGTAGAGACTCATTACTAATGCAATGAAAGATGTTAGACGTGTACATTTGTTTAAACTTTGAAACAATAAATATTTATAAACATTTTCACAGGTAGGCTAATAAAGAAATGCAAAACATATTTGACATTTCAAGCAAAAAGTTAATGTGGATCCTATAATTTGCTAAATTTACTAAAACATTTGCGCTTACCCGAGCGCGTGGCTCCTTCCTCGTTTCGTTCTGTATTTTTGTGTGTGTTCTAGATAAACGCTATTAGGTTACCTTGAAACCAGCATATGTTAGGCTACATCGTAAACATCTCTATATCCTAATACATGTGCGCGAATATACATACTACAATAACGTTTCTAGAAACAATATGAACTCCTGAAATGAATCGACCATGAAGAACTGATGCGTGCGTCTGACAACTTGACAGACTCGTTGAGCTACCTGCTATGTGGGGTGATAAGAGACGTATTTAAGCCTAGGCAACAGTACCACAATGTGGCTGTTACCTAGCATTGAACGTCTAACTGACATGACACCAACACCTTACTAACATCTGAGTGACGCCTGTGTTAATGAATGCCATAATGTGCCTAGTTTATATATATATATTAATTAAATCTCAAACATAAATGTTAGAAACATACAATTTTTGCCAAGTAAGCACACATTCCAGAAGTAGCCACTTTGAGCTATGGTGTAGCCTACGGCTTGTGTATTTACTGTTATCGACAATGGCCTAGAAAAGATTATGTCCAATCTATAGGTAATTGTCTTTCTTTCAACACCTCATGGTATGGTATGTTATCTTATCTCGCTGAATAGAGATCTAAATGTTGTTAGCCGATCACAGACTATGTTGTTAACAGTTCCCAGTAGTACATCAGACAACCAATAAGAGTTGTGTCCATGGCTTTCAGTTGAAAAGAGGAGTTCATAGGCGCTATTTGGAATTCTTGGGATGTCCATTCAGTCGAACAGAGGATTTCATAGATTTTCCCAAAGGATCTGTGCTATTCGGGATCCTTGGGATGTCCCTACCTCTATCAAGTATAAATGTAAAATGGTTAACTTTCGTGTCAGTTTAGGATGTCCCAAGGAATCCGGAGAGCAGTGACCGTTCATAGAGAGAGAGACTGCCATGGAGAGCTCGGTGGCGACACAGACATTTGTTAGTTTTTTTTACAAACGGCAGAAGCGATTTTTGAGTGTACTTGAGATGTACTTGCTATCTCTGGGAGTATGTTAATGACGGATTTTCAGCTGTGGAACTATGGTAATGTCGAACTCATTTCTAAATCTCTTTCTTTTAGTCACGATGTGAGGAGCCAGGGCAACCAATCAGCTTCACTGCAGCTGCTCAACCCACCACCCTCACTGTTCTCCCTCCACAAGTAACCACATCCTCTTCTCCTTCTCCACCACACTAAAAATGACTGTACATATACCCCTGTACCCATATCAGTGCAACATGATCCATTCAACGCCTCCGCTGGATGCCTAAAATGTGAGAAATGTAAGCAAGATGCTATAGTAGTGTGTGTGTGTATGTACGTATGTATGTATGTATGTATGTATGTATGTATGTATGTATGTATGTATGTATGTATGTATGTATGTATGTATGTATGTATGTATGTATGTGTGTGTGTGTGTGTGTGTGTGTGTGTGTGTGTGTGTGTGTGTGTGTGTGTGTGTGTGTGTGTGTGTGTGTGTGTGTGTGTGTGTGTGTGTGTGTGTGTGTATGGATGGAGTTCCAAGTAAAGACATGAGAAAATGGCAAAGGAGATAGTGATGAGAGAGAGCATACAGTATGAAAATAAAGACCACTTGGGATCTAAAATGAGAGTGGGGTGCCTTGTGTCTGTCTCCTTTTTGTCCATTTGAGGATATTGCAGTCACCCCTGGTGGAGGTTCTTGGAACACTGCAATTTAAGGCTGAGCAGAGGTTGATGACAACCTTCAAAGGTGGTGGTGCTATGTTGCGTGTTATCTTGAATACCAGGCAGATGTTTGAGTACAGAATCAAATGGTGTAAACTTAACAGGCTAAACTTGTTGAGTACACTCTTTGAGAAAGGGGTTCCAACAGGGTTCTTTGGCTGTCACCAGTGGGGAGAACTTTTTGGTTCCATGTAGAACCCTCTGTGGAATGGAGCCCAAAACGGTTCTACCATGACACAGAAGGGGTTCTAACCAAAAAGGGTTCTCCTATGGGGACAGCGAAAGAATCCTGTTAGTTTTTAGATAGCCCCATTTTATCTGAGTGTATATTATACTAGTGTATATTGTTAGTTTTTAGATAGCACCGTTTTATCTGAGTGTAGGCCTAGTGTATGTTGTTAGTTTTTAGATAGCACCGTTTTATCTGAGAGTAGGCCTACTGTATATTGCAGTGGTGGTTACGTGGTTTTCTGTAAAAAACATAATTTCTTTGGTGGTGGTGAGTTTGCTAGCAGGCAAAGTCACCTTCTATGTGTGCTGAGGCATGTGTGACCACTCAACATTGACAGGACCAACAAAAAAGACATGCTTGGAGCTCCCGAGTGGTGCAGCGAGTGGTGCAGCAAGTGGTGCAGCGAGTGGTGCAGCGAGTGGTGCAGCGAGTGGTGCAGCGGTCAAAGTTTCAACTGTTTTAACTGCGGCTATGGAACCCTGACCTGTTCACCAGACGTGCTACCTGTCCCAGACCTGCTGTTTTCAACTCTCTGGAGACAGCAGAAGTAGTAGAGATACTCTGAATGATTGGCTATGAAAAGCCAACTGACATTTACACCTGAAGTGCTGACCTGTTGCACACTCTACAATCACTGTGGTTATAATTATTTGACCCTACTAGTCATCTATGAACATGTGAACATCTTGGCCATGATCTGTTATAATCTCCACCCGGCTCAGCCAGAAGAGGACTGGCAAACTCTCATAGCCTGGTTCCTCTTGAGGTTTCTTCCTAGGTTCTGGCCTTTCTAGGGAGTTTTTCCTAGCCACTGTGCTTCTACACCTGCATTGCTTGATGTTTGGGGTTTTAGGCTGGGTTACTGTACAGCCCTTTGTGACATCAGCTGATGTAAGAAGGGCTTTATAAATACATTTGATTGATTGATTGATTGATCTCAGTACTAGAGGCTTCCCTACAGACTCTGGTTAATTTCCAGGCTGTATCACAACCGGCTGTGATTGGGGGACCCATAGGGCAGCGCACAATTGGCTCAGCGTCGTCCGGGTTAGGGTTTGGCTGGGGTAGGTCGTCATTTTAAATAAGAATTTGTCCTAAACTGACTTGCCTAGTTAAATAAAGGTTAAATAAAAAACATGCTAAATTTATTGAGGCAAGCAGACCAGAGATGTCAAGGTTGTACTCAAGCATATTGCATGTGTATATGTGACACACACGTATGTATGGTCATATTTGTTATGTTTTATTTTGTTTATTCTGCCTCCCAGGTATTTGCATTTAATGTATGTACAGTTGAAGTCGGAAGTTTACTTACACCTTAGCCAAATACATTTAAACTCAGTTTTTCACAATTCCTGACACTTAATCCTATTAAAAAAATCACTGTCTTAGGTCAGTTAGGATCACCGCGCTATTTTAAGAATGTGAAATGTCCGAATAATAGTAGAGAGAATGATTTATTTCAGCTTTTATTTAATTCATCACATTCCCAGTGGGTCAGACGTTTACGCACACTCAATTAGTATTTGGTAGCACTGCGTTTAAATTGTTTCGGGTAGCCTTCCACAAGCTTCCCACAATAAATTGGGTGAATTTTGGCACATTCCTCCTGACAGAGCTGGTGTAACTGAGTCAGGTTTGTAGGCCTCCTTGCTCGCACACGCTTTTCAGTTCTTCCCACAAATGTTCTATAGGATTGAGGTCAGGGCTTTGTGATGGCCACTACATTACTTTGACTTTGTTGTCCTTAAGCCATTTTGCCACAACTTTGGAAGTTTGCTTGGGGTCATTGTTAATTTGGAGCACGCATCTGCGACCAAGCTTTAGCTTTAACTTCCTGATTGATGCCTTGAGATGTTGCTTCAATATATCCAAATCATTTTCTTTCCTCCTGATGCCATCTATTTTGTGAAGTGCAACAGTCCCTACTGCAGCAAAGCACCCCCACAACATGATGCTGCCACCCCTGTGCTTCACGATTGGGATGGTGTTCTTCTGCTTGCAAGCCTCCCCTTTTTTTCCCACAAAAATAACAATGGTCATTATGGCCAAACAGTTCTATTTTTGTTTAATCAGAACAGAGGACATTTCTCCAAAAAGTACAAACCTTGTCCCATGTGCATTTGCAAACCATATTCTGGCTTTTTTATGGCGTTTTGGAGCGGTGGCTTCTTCCTTGCTGAGCGGCCTTTCAGGTTATGTCGATATAGGACTCGTTTTACTGTGGATATAGATACTTTTGTACCTGTTTCTTCCAGCATCTTCACAAGGTCATTTGCTGTTGTTTTGGGATTGATTTGCACTTTTTCACCAAAGTACGTTCATCTCTAGGAGACAGAACTCCTTCCTCCTTCCTGAGCGGTATGACAGCTGCGGGGTACCAGGGTGTTTATACTTGCATACTATTGTTTGTACAGATGAACGTGGTACCTTCAGGCATTTGGAAATTACTCCCAAGGACGAACCAGACTTTTTATGAGATCTTGGCTGATTGCTTTTGATTTTCCCATGATGTCAAGCAAAGAAGCACTGAGTTACTTATCAGAAGCTTCTAAAGCCATAACATAATTTTCCAGAATTTTCCAAGCTGTTTAAAGCAACAGTCAACTTAGTGTATGTAAACTTCTGACCCCTGAAATAATGATACAGTGAATGTTGCGACTCTAGGGGCAGTATTTTCATTTTTGGACAAAAAACGTTCCCGTTTTAAACGGGATATTTTGTCAAGACAAGATGCTAGAATATGCATATAATTGACAGCTTTGGATAGAAAACACTCTAACGTTTCCAAAACTGTAAAGATATTGTCTGTGAGTATAACAGAACTGATGTTGCAGGCCAAAGCCTGAGAAAAATCCAATCCGGAAGTGCCCCATATTTTGAAAGCACTGCGTTCCAATGAGTCTCTATTGAGCTGTGAATGCCCTATCAACCAGCTTACGCTTTCTACGTATTCCCCAAGGTGTCTACAGCATTGTGACACAGTTTTACGCATTTATGTTGAAGAATAGCCGTAGGAGGCTACATTGCGTAAGTGGTCACATGATGGCTCCCAGGGTGACTCTCGCGTAAAATACAGAGGTAGCCATTACTCCAATCGGTCCTACTGAAAAACGAATTGTCCCGACAGATATATTATCGAATAGATATTAGAAAAACACCTTGAGGATTGATTATAAACAACGTTTGCCATGTTTCTATCGATATTATGGAGCTAATTTGGAATATTTTTCGCCGTTTTCGTGACTGCCATTTCCGGGCGATTTCTCAGCCAAACGTGAAGAACAAACGGAGCTATTTCGCCTACAAAAATAATATTTTGGGAAAAAATGAACTTTGGCTATCTACCTGGGAGTCTCGTGAGTGAAAACATCCGAAGTTCATCAAAGGTAAACTATTTAATTTGATTGCTTTTTTGATTTTCGTGACAAGGTTGCCTGCTGCTAGCAAGGCATAATGCTATGCTAGTCTATGATAAACTTACACAAATGCTTGTCTAGCTTTGGCTGTAAAGCATATTTTGAAAATCTGAGATGACAGGGTGATTAACAAAAGGCTAAGCTATGTTCCAATATATTTCACTTGTGATTTTCATGAATAGGAAGATTTTCTAGGAATATTTATGTCCGTTGCGTTATGCTAATTAGTGTCAGGCGATGATTACGCTCCCGGACCTGGGATGGGGAGTCACAAGAAGATTTATAAGTGAAATAATCTGTCTCTAAACAATTGTTGGAAAAATTACTTGTGTCATGCACAAAGTAGATGTCCTAACCGACTTGCCAAAACTATAGTTTGCTAATAAGAAATGTGTGGAGTGGTTGAAAAACAAGTTTTAATGACTCCAACGTAAGTGTATGTAAACTTCCTAATTCAACTGTATATCATTACTGCCGCTAGGGGAGCTGTGTCATCAACGGAGTGTGTTAGTGATATCTTTGACATTCCTCTTCTTCATTCTTGGAGAATGACTATGGTGAGACATTTCTTCATCTCCGTTTCTCCATCTCTCAAGTGCAATATGACTCAAAATATTGAGGTAACATGGCTAATTACGTAGTCCATGAGTTTGAAGGCAGTTGAAGGGAGTGAAAAACTGGTTGCTATTTTCCCTATTGTAAGTTAATGGAGGTTGCAAATGGATTACATGAAAGAGAAGTGATTTACATGGCGTCCGAACCTTTTGTACTTTTTTTCAACATTTTAGATCCAATCTGTTTTATTTTCTATGAACAAAGGCTCAGTTTACTTTAGGCAATATATGTAAATATGTGATGTCACAATAAAATGTGTTAATGTTAATATTTGTAAGAAAATAGCGTTTAATAGTTTGCTAACTTGATGCTAACCAAATGTAGCTTCACTAAGCGCTAGTTAGCGCTAGCCTAGTTGGTTTTAGTCAATGTCAGCTTACATGTTAGTGGTTAATAATGTAATGGTTGTAGCTTTGTTTCGCATAGGCGTCCAGTAATTTAGAGTTTTTTTTCTAAATTGACGCTGATAGTACAGTGAGTTATAGATCATGTGATTGTGTAGCTGTATGGTGACTCCACGTTTGGATGAATGGACCAATGGGACTGCCATGGGCAAGTCGCTTGATGGGTACCAGGAATGGTGGAAGGACAATCTGAAGGTAATTATCTTTGCACACAACACAGCAGTGTCCAGGCCTCTAGAGTACTCACCCTATCACCTGCTTTACGGAGGGGAGCCGCAGCAGTTTACTGACATAAACAATGCAATTGTATATAACATTATTGCATAGTATAAAACATACAAATGCATTTATTTCTATTATCAATCAAGGTGAGACTGAACATGGATAAGGCGCATGAGAAAAAGGAGAGCCACTGGAGAAGAATCAAGGGGACCAAGTGCATCGACCGACATCCGGGCGAATTACTTGACTTGGAAGAAGGACAAAAGGAAGGCGAGACCTGGGAAAGCTTGGTGCTCCTAGCTGGGGTCACCATCCGTTAAGGTGGTGACCCCAGTACCAACACTGGCCGAAGGGTTTCTCCAAATAGTCAATCTCAAGGCTAACCACTGGGTCACGTTAAGTAACCGCCACTTCCAGCTGTACGAAAGACTATTGAGAGTAAACATTAGTTCATCATAGGCGAGCTGTAGCTCCGCCCACCGGTGATGTGGAGCAAAGAATGCTGGGCGACACTTAAAGTAACACTTGACGCGTAACACATTTAGACCTTTTTAAGGCCTTTTTAACGCGTTCATGGTAAGATCATTCATAATAAACTTACACGCAAACTGACACATGACGTGTCAGTGACACGTTATGCGATGTGAACACCACATGAACACTACATCTACATCTTAGAAACAAACTTGTCTCCATTGACAGTCCATGTTAATTTATGGCGGTATTTTATGGCGCTAGGAAGGTGACTTGGTGAGAGGTATCAGTAGCTTCACAAGGCTTAATTCTGGCATGGATCACCCCCCATAAATCAAGAGGTTTGAACAAGCATCAACTTCAATGGAAAACCCCAAGTATTGTTCACGTGCAGTACGTGCACCCCTGGTGCTATTTAGAATTGAACAACTAAGGATCCTAAGTTACGGTGGATAGGGGTTGTTATCTTTAGAAAATAACAGAAAGGCCTGCACACTGTTAGGCTTAAACTACTACAGTAATTACCATCTTTTAATATGGAATCCTTAATTGGTGAAACTGCCACATCCATTTGGGGTATTACAACAACAAATAACTTTGTCTTCCCTGTAGCGCACAGCATTGAGATTGCATGCATTGACAACAAGCTCAGTCCGATGATGCTGTGACACACCGCCCCAGACCATGACGGACCCTCCACCTCCAAATCGATCCTGCTCCAGAGTACAGGCCTCGGTGTAACGCTTATTCCTTCGACGATAAACGCAAATCCAACCATCACCCCTGGTGAGACAAAACCGTGATTTGTCAGTGAAGAGCACTTTTTACCAGTCCTGTTTGGTCCAGCGGCGGTGGGTTTGTGCCCATAGGCGACGTTGTTGCCGGTGATGTCTGGTGAGGACCTGCCTTACAACAGGCCTACAAGCCCTCAGTCCAGCCTCTCTCAGCCTATTGCGGACAGTCTGAGCACTGATAGAGGGATTGTGCATCCCTGGTGTAACTCGGGCTGTTGTTGTTGCCATCCTGTACCATTCCCGCAGGTGTGATGTTCGGATGTAATGATCCTGTGCAGGTGTTGTTACACGTGGTCTGCCACTGCGAGGACGATCAGCTGTCCTTCCTGTATCTCTGTCTTAAGCGTCTCACAGTACGGACATTGCATTTTATTGCCCTGGCCACATCTGCAGTCTAAGGCACGTTCACGCAGATGAGCAGGGACCCTGGGCATCTTTCTTTTGGTGTTTTTCAGAGTCAGTAGAAAGGCCTCTTTAGTGTCCTAACTTTTCATAACTGTGACTGCCGTCTGTAAGCTGTTAGTGTCTTAACGACCATTCCACAGGTGCAAGTTCATTAATCGTTTACGGTTCATTGCACAAGCATGGATTTTTATGAAATATCTTTAAAAGACAGGGTCCTGAAAAAGGGATGTTTATTTTTTTATATAAGGTTTATATAAGGTCACGCACACAGTTGTCCTTGAGTGACTCACACAAGTCAACAAAGTCTGTTTTTTTAACATCCATTGCAAATTAAAGTTCCTCAGTATTTGAAAAATCGTTCCAACACTCCCGGCCTCGATAATCACTGTTACGGATACAGGTATCCTGTGTGTGTGTGTATCCTGTGTGTGTTTCTTTTCTCTGCTTCTCCCCTCACAGGTGAAAATCATTACTCCCCAATCAGTCAACAATCAACCCATCAATCAGAAGACACACCTCCTCCTGTTTCCTACCCTATCACAGTTCCTTCCCCATGGTTTAAAAACCCCATCATTTGTTTGTTCAAGAGCTCAATCTTTTTGTAATGCCATGTTGGTAGATCTCTGCTCTTGATAGATTTCAGTAGCTCAATCTTTGTAATGCCATGTTGGTATATCTCTGCTCTTGATAGATTTCAGTAGCTCAATCTCTTTGTAAATGCCATGTTTGTAGACCTCTGTTTTGCACGCGCTCTCTGTGTATTAATTAACCTCTCTTTTGTTTGAGCACCTCCATAGCACTTTGTCATCACCTGTGAGTATTGTTTTGGTTATGGTGTTTGTTTGTTGCTGGTGGGAAAAGGGGGAAACCAAGACAAGTCGCCCATGGGCATACACTACCCGTAGGTGAACTTTGTTAAATACACTAGTTAGAACTGGGCGGACCACCCACTGTATTTTGGTTAGTTAGTTAGCTGTTGTTGAAATAGGCTGTCTAGCTTAGGGGTGTTTTGAATACTTATTGTTTCTTTCCTTGGGTCCAGCTCAGCCCCTTTTCCTGCTCCCCCCCATTACCGTGTGTTTATAAATAAACCCTGAGTTTGACGGTATTATTTCAGTTGTCGTGGTTATTTCGTTCACTTTTACTTTGTCACTATTATAATTTACATGAGTTATGTTACGGGTCTCACTACCATCCCCCCTAGACTGTTGGGCCAAAAGGGATTCGTAACAATCACCAAGCCTCTGTGTGAACGAACAAAACATCATGATCTGATGATCCCCTATATACAGCTGTCTGTCCCAGGCTCACTTGCATAGGAAACTCTGAGGGTCTGGAATAGGCTAGTTGATACCATGTTGCAAGTTCACTAGGGACAGCTTCAGCCAAACCCAGTGATGATTTGACTGTGAGAGAAACATTTGTTTTTTACCTGCTTTGTTTAATATGGTGTGACTCTAGATAGAGATGACATGAGGAATAGAATAGACATGTTATTGTTTCTAATCATCTTTGCTTCTGAGAAACTTGGTCACGTGGCCAAAGACAAAGAGTCTTTGAGTGACTGCAGCTCTTCAGTCCACAGTGTTCTTATTGTATCTTTCAAGGGAATAGCTTTGTGGAGATGTGAAGAGAACCGAGGCTGGCTTGAGAAAAGGGCATAACGGAACTGGCGTTATCACTTGTTTGTGCATTATGATCTCACACACCCGATAGTTTATGATGCCCTGCTCTACCGGGAGGGGTGGTAGCAGCCATGACAAAGCATTTTTAGGTCTACTGTATAAGACTTCTGCATTTTCGGTATTGTTGAACTCTCGGTCCTACACTCAAGAGTGTGTGGCCGACCAGCTTCTTTATTGCAATTCTTAATAAAAATGACTGTTTGAAGAAATGACAAGTCTCTCTCACTTGTTAGAATTTCCATGACATATAGAAAGGAAAGCAGACAGGCGGAGTGGAGAGATGGTTGTGATTGAAACAGTGGCGACCCGTCATTCAGGGCAGTTGGGGCAGAGCCCCACCTGTTTTGAGCCCCATATTTTTTGCACAAAAATATATGTATATATATTTGTTGTTTTTTTTGGGGAGGGCTTGCCTGTTTTGCATGTTATTTTGGCATTAATACATGTTACATATCAGTTTGTAAACAATGTAAAAAAATATATGTATCATTGAATTAAAAAAGCAGCATACAAACAGGCAGCTCCAAAATGCAGGTGTTTCAGCCTAGCTCAGTGCTTTCTGTGGTGTGGGGCAGAAAATAGGAGCATTGCACTGTGATTGTCTCAGTGTTCTGTCACTCATGGCCCTCTATGTCACCTGCCTTTAGTAAGGGGAGACATCAAGAAAGTGAGCCCTCCTGTGTCCTGCCATAGACTTAGATTAGAAGTCCCCTTTCAAGAAGTCTCAAGGTCATCGGCCACAACAATGACGTCAAATCACGTTATATGTACAGTAGCTTTGATTGGACTTTTCATGTCAACATCTTACTTTCATAATCTTAGCTAGCAGTCATTATGATTCATGAATCAAGTCTACTGACAAATCCTTTTTAATCCTTATCATATGAAGAGAAAATACAGATAAAATGTATCGGTGCTCATCGGCCATTGGACATAAACATTACACAACAATTTGGAGATAGCAAATTCAACAATGAGTGGTTTGAAATTACTCGGTAATAGTGGCTAACTGCAAGCATTGCAACTGGCAAAATACATTTTCAACGGTCATTCAACTTGGAATTGTAAATCCGGCATCTTTCTCTTTGATGACAAAATTTGCCCATGAAGGACTGCCGCGCCACTTTCCTGTTCAAACACATCACAACAGCCGAGTCCAAAAATGTCTTATGCTGCTTCATAAATTACGTTTGTGGGCACCATTTGTCAACGTTATAGTGCAATTAATATTTTGCTTTATGTTGTTTTGTGGCTTTGCTGGCATGCATCAAAACAAAAAATGGGTTTGCCCCACCAAGATTTACATGCTAAAATTGCCACTAGACTGAAAAAAAAACTGCATTTCAACAGGATATTTTCTACTGTTTTTATTTGCCGGGTTTAGGCCTAAGTATTTTTAATCAAGAATCATATCACCTCCACCCTACCTGTCACCTTAGACCCACTCCAATTTGCTTACCGCCCCAATAGGTCCACAGACGACGCAATCGCCATCACACTATACACTGCCCTATCCCATCTGGACAAGAGGAATACCTATGTAAGAATGCTGTTCATCGACTACAGCTCAGCATTTAACACCATAGTACCCTCCAAACTCATCATTAAGCTTGAGACCCTGGGTCTCAACACCGCCCTGTGCAACTGGGTCCTGGACTTCCTGACAGGCCGCCCCCAGGTGATGAAGATAGGAAACAACATCTCCACTCCGCTGATCCTCAACACTGGGGTCCCACAAGGGTGAATTCTCAGCCCTCTCCTGTACTGCCCTCTCATGCTCATTTTTTGTTCCGGCACCTCCAGATTTACAAATGAAACACTTGTATTACCTCTTCAGAACCCTGTCAGTCATTGTATCTAGAGCACTGTATAGGAATTTCAGAGGGGTTACTTTTATTGAGCCCCATGTCGCAGTTCAGCTGGTGGATAGGTAGACTATAGCTTTAAGCCATTGACATTTGGCTGAATTATTCCCCAGAGAAGCAGAAGAATAATAGCCATTAATGACCAATGGAACAAGAAAGCTATTTGTTCTTGTAACATATACGATAGGAGTCAGGAAGCAGGTGCAGAAGGTAAGTTTAACAATGAGAATAAGCAGATAAACAAAACAGGAGACGCATACTGAATGTGAACAAAACCAATACTGCCTGAAGACTGAGACTACTGAGGGCTAAATAAATGGGAAGTAATCAAGGTAATGATGAAGTCCAGGTGTGCATAATGATGGGGAGCAGATGTGCGTAATGATGGTTGCCAGTTGTGTGTAATGTGGGTTGCCATGAGCGGTGGATAGTCGACCGGCGACGTTGAGCGCCGGAGAGAGGGAACGGGAGTAGACGTAACAGTACACCCCCCTACACGTGGCTCCAGCCGCAGGACGATGTCTCCAGGAGGACAGCCCTGAGGGCGAGGATCAGGCCAGTCTGGACGGGGTAGATAAAAATCCCGGACAATGTTGGGGACCAGGATGTCGGCCACCGGAACCCAAAAGCGCACCTCTGGACAGTACCCCTCCCAGTCCACCAGGTACTGAAGCTGACTCCCATGATGTCAGGAGAGAACCACCGGCATAAGGAGGGAAACATGAAAATAGGGTGAGCTCTGGTAGTTGGTAAGTTACCTCATTAACCCTCTGGAGGACCTTGAAGGGCCCCACAAACTGGGAGCTCAGCTTCCGGCAGGGCAGGCGGAGCATGAGGTTCCTGGTGGAAAGACATGTATTTTTTTATTTCACCTTTATTTCAGATAGGCCATTTGAGAACAAGTTCTCATTCACAACTGCGACCTGTCCAAGATAAAGCAAAGCAGTCCGACAAAAACAACACAGAGTTACACATGGGATAAACAAACGTACAGTCAATAACACAACAGAAAAAAGAAAAATAGTAAGTACGATTAGGGAAGTATGGCAATAAATAGGCCATAGTGGCAAAATAATTACAACTTAGCATTAACACTGGAGTGATAGATGTGCAGATGATGATGTGCAAGTAGGGATACTGGGGTGCAAAAGAGCAAAAAATAAATAGCAATATGGGATGAGGTAGTTGGGTGGGCTATTTACAGATGGGCTGTATACAGGTGCTGTGATCGGTAAGCTGCTCTGACAGCTGATGCTTAAAGTTAGTGAGGGAGATATGTCTCCAGCTTCAGTGATTTTTGCAATTTGTTTCAGTCATTGGCAGCAGAGAACTGGAAGGAAAGGCAGCCAAAGGAAGAGTTGGCTTTGGGGATGACCAGTGAAATATACCTGCTGGAGCGCGTGCTAAGGGTGGGTGAGCTGAGCTGAGATAAGGCGGGGCTTTACCTAGCAAAGACTTATAGATGACCTGGAGCCAGTTGGTTTGGCAACAAATATGAAGCGAGGGCCAGCCAACGAGAGCATACAGATCGCAGTGGTGGGTAGAATATGGGGCTTTGGTGACAAAGCGGATGGCACTGTGATAGGCTACATCTAATTTTCTGAGTAAGATGTGATTACTAGGATAGAAAACGGGAACCTCACTGTGGTGGCGGTCTGCCTGATCCTTCTGATGGTGCGCTGGAACCTCACATGGGTGGTGTTCCACACCTCTTCTGTGATTCGGAACAACTTGTTCACTGCAGGGGCCTCGGTCTGGCTCGGAGTCCACAGAGCCAGGGCCGGCTGATATACCAGGACGCACTGGAAGGGAGTCAGCCCGGTGGAGGAGTGATGAAGTGAGTTCTGGTTTATTCCACCCAGGAAAGAAACCAAGCCCACTCCCCATGCCGGTCCTGGTAGTGACTCCTTGGGAACCTTCCCAGCTCCTGGTTGGTCCTCTTCATCTGCCCATTGGACTGAGGCCGGTACCCGGATTTGAGGCTGACCTTGGCCCCCAGCTTCTCCACATATTCTTTAAATCCTGCCATTTTATCCCTCTCTCTGGTCTACCTACCGCTCTCCAGGTCGCTGAGACGCTATTCTTGCAGGTCTTACTGCACTATGGCCTTCCCGGAGGACATTGTTTCCGACCGTGGTCCCCAATTCACATCGCAGGTCTGGAAAGCCTTTATGGAGAAACTAGGGGCCAAGGTCAGTCTCAAGGTCAGCACCACAGATCCCAAAGTGGTGTGGCGGAAAAAAGATTATCGGGCCCGTAGTTTTTCCTGGTCTTGTAACATAACCGGGTAAAATTCCGGACCTTACACAGTATGACATGATTAATCTGTTGTAAAAAGGTTTAGTATGTGCTATGATGGGACCAGAGCTTTTCTAATTAGGTCACATGGTTTTAAAAAAAGAACTCCTGGCCTTGGAGCAACCTTGTACTTGTTCATATGAAAGAGAAAGCAACAAGATTTTACAATAAAACTCACAGGGCTGAGCTTGGTTTATGCAGGCTTGCATAGTGTACTCACAGTCTATGTTCATTGATAATTACAGTTAATAATTTTAGATTGAAAAAGTCTAGGTAGCCTTGTCAGCCCAAGTTTGAATATAAACCAAATATAAATATACAATGTTACCCATTTGTTTACCAGAGGGACAGGGTGCATTGTAGACTAGCTAGACTAGCCTGCTGTTGTTACAGTTGATCAGACTGAAAAATAGTCTTGTTTCCAAACAATACAGATCGCTAATGTTTAGGTGTATAGGCTCATTAGGCTGCTACATTCATGTAAGAGTTGTTGCTTGTGTCTGTCAAGATTGGTGTTATCATGAGGTTAAATAAATACCAAAGGAAAGTGGAGGGCGCGCCTTGAGCGTTGTACCCTCCCCGCGTGACATGTGATTTCTTTGAATCTGATTGGTCATGACAGGCAATGAGCCTGCAACAGTACTCTGACGTGAAGGAGTGAGGGAAATCGGTCCCATCGAAAAACATAACTTTGCCACTTTTTTAAACATTTTGCATCAATATATTTTATTAAACTATATCAAAAGTGCTGTGGCTGATTGAAAAGTGCTGTGGCTGATTGAAAAGTGCTGTGGCTGATTGAAAAGTGCTGTGGCTGATTGAAAAGTGCTGTGGCTGATTGAAAAGTGCTGTGGCTGATTGAAAAGTGCTGTGGCTGATTGAAAAGTGCTGTGGCTGATTGAAAAGTGCTGTGGCTGATTGAAAAGTGCTGTGACTGATTGAAAAGTGCTGTGGCTGATTGAAAAGTGCTGTGGCTGATTGAAAAGTGCTGTGGCTGATTGAAAAGTGCTGTGGCTGATTGAAAAGTGCTGTGGCTGATTGAAAAGTGCTGTGGCTGATTGAAAAGTGCTGTGTCAAATGCCGCCTCGCCAAACGTTTTAGGGCGGGCCTGATGAGAAGAAGCTGTGGTATGTTCTATAAAACTGTGGAAGAACATCACTCCTTAAAGCTACAGTCTGCAATTAAAAAACAACAAAGTGGCCGCCCTACCACTTATTTTGGTATACCGCTGAGGGATAGGGATAGGGAAAGGGAAAAGTAGGCTAACCCCTTTCAAAATGTATCTACCAATCCCAGACTGTAGCTTTAATTGTGACAGTCTTATAATAAGGACATTCACCAGCTGATACAAGCTATATTCATATGGCTTCAGATCAAAACGACCTGATGTGATCCTCAAAGATGGAAATGTTGTCATTAAAGTAGGCCAAGCAACCTTACCCAGTCTGTTTGAGCTTTCCGTCAACGTTTTGGTACTCCGGAAATACATTAATTTCCAATGGAACGCTGCGTTTGCCTTGCAGCATTGTGTTGCAGTGCGTTCTATGTTCTGTGTGGTGTGATTTATCCAACATATGCATCAAATTGTTTTACATAGACTTGACAGAAACAGTAGCAAAAGGTGATTGTGGAACTTCTGTTGCACACATATCCACAGAAAATGTTGGGTTACATAATGAAAAAAGTTTTACTGCAATTTTTTTACACAGCATTGATGTATTGATGCTATCGGTCTGATCGAAGTGTTAGCCAACTTCTCTCTCTGGTTGTTAATTCTATTCATGGTATGATAACAAAAACAGTAGTACAGGATGAGGCTTGTATGCTGCAACCTGGACTCAGGGGTAGGCGTAACTATGAGACCTGGCTGAAAAAAAAGATGCCTATTGTCGTGTCTTTGGCATCATTAAAACTGAAGACTTATTAATCAAATAACTCTCTGTAATTATTATTACGCGATTAAACTGATTAATCATGTAACTGAAATTAACTAGGAAGTCGGGGCACCAAGGAAAATCTTCAGATTACAAAGTTATAATTTTCCTAATATAACTTTCAGATATTTGAATAACTGATCACTTAGTCTTTGAATTAATGAATTATTATTTACCTCATGTTAGTCTCATTCCAAACGTCGTAAATTGTTGGTTATCTGCACAAACCCAGTCTTCACTATTAGTCATCCATACATCAATTGTCTTAAATCATTTACTTACTAACTAAGTAATTCACAGAAATGCATAAACAAACAGTAGATAGTTACAAGGAAATGATAACGGAGTTTCCCTAGTGGTATAAACCGGTATCGCGGCTTGGTGGACAGAAATGGAAGTGGGGGTCGACTGAGATGAGACACTACAGAGTTGATAATTATAACAATTGAAATGCTAATCCTTTGCACATGAACGCTCACTCATTCGGGAATAATTGCAATCAATATATATATTTACGCTCAGTGTGTCGTCGGAATCTCTGTTGAAAAGTTTGTTTCTGTTGGAGAGTTTGTCCGCCCTCTCTCTGTCGTGGTTAGAATGGATAGTTCAGAGTGACATTCATTCATGTCGTTATAGAATTGATGTTTCGGCGGTTCTCGGTCTTCGCGTTCAATGATACCGAGTTCCTAGCTGCAGCCTAGTAATTAATATCAAAGACTTGTTCTATTCTGTTGTGATCGATAGTCTAAGAGTTTAACCACGTGTTATGGTTAAAAAATTCAGCCATCTACTCAAACCTTAAGCTCGGTCTCCTCTCAAACCTTGGCCTTCTCGTTATTGAGGTAAGCTGGTCTCAACCTTAGTCCTCTCGTAATTGAGAGAAACATGGTCTGGTGATAGAAAACCCTGGTGGGGGTTTTATTCGGAAGAGCAGAAAAGGGTCTGTCCCAGGACGCCAGACCATAACTATGTTCATGGGCGGTTTAGTTAAACTCCAAAGGGAATTGGAGTTTCCTTCATTGTTAAACAGTCCAAAATCACATTACACAATTTCACAAACAGTATCATCCTCACTCATTCATATAATACAACAATTAGATGTAAGCCTCATATATGAGGCTATTATATAAACAGCGTTATGGTATTATGGCCGTATTGTCTCCCATGAGTTTCACAAAATTGTACCAAATGGACCAGTAAGTAGCTGGATTCTTCACCGATCTTTTATACATTCTCCAGAACATAAATGTTGTTGGGTTCTCCAGTTCTGTGAGGTGGAAGAAATTCCTTAATTCTCTCTATTAAACTCACCCTCTTTATATACTGTGGGCATGAGGAGATAATCTCCTCCAGGAATTTACGACCTGAGGTCGCAGCAGCCTGAGTGTAGGAGACAGAGAGAGGGGGATGATGCTCGCTGTACCCAAAGAGGGCAACGTCATGACACTATGCTACAGGCCGATATATTGGTCCGATAATACAGGACAAGTAAAGGCCCAGTGCACTACTTTAGTGAAGATAATAATTATTATAATATTTTACTTTTTTTAGTATATATTTTTGTATTCATATTTTTCAGGGGGTGCTGCACTCCTACTTCCCACAGCTATGGTTAGGAGGGAGGTAGTGTCCAGACCACCCTCTCATGGACATTAATTAGACTAAGGAACAGTAGCAACAGCATTTCGCTCTCTCTTTTTATTTTCTATTCACTCTCTTAAAATGTTTCTCTCTAACCAAGGCTTGTTCTCTTTCTCTTTAACCAAGGCATGTTGTCTTTCTCTCTAACCAAGGCATGTTGTCTTTCTCTCTAACCAAGGCATGTTGTCTTTCTCTCTAACCAAGGCATGTTGTCTTTCTCTCTAACCAAGGCATGTTCTCTTTCTCTCTAACCAAGGCATGTTGACTTTCTCTCTAACCAAGGCCTGTTCTCTCTCTCTAACCAAGGCATGTTGTCTTTCTCTCTAACCAAGGCATGTTGTCTTTCTCTCTAACCAAGGCCTGTTGTCTTTCTCTCTAACCAAGGCCTGTTCTCTTTCTCTCTAACCAAGGCCTGTTCTCTTTCTCTCTAACCAAGGCATGTTCTCTTTCTCTCTAACCAAGGCATGTTATCTTTCTCTCTAACCAAGGCATGTTATCTTTCTCTCTAACCAAGGCATGTTATCTTTCTCTCTAACCAAGGCATGTTGTCTTTCTCTCTAACCAAGGCATGTTGTCTTTCTCTCTAACCAAGGCATGTTGTCTTTCTCTCTAACCAAGGCATGTTGTCTTTCTCTCTAACCAAGGCATGTTGTCTTTCTCTCTAACCAAGGCATGTTGTCTTTCTCTCTAACCAAGGCATGTTGTATTTCTCTCTAACCAAGGCATGTTGTCTTTCTCTCTAACCAAGGCATGTTGTATTTCTCTCTAACCAAGGCCTGTTGTCTTTCTCTCTAACCAAGGCATGTTGTATTTCTCTCTAACCAAGGCATGTTGTATTTCTCTCTAACCAAGGCATGTTGTCTTTCTCTCTAACCAAGGCATGTTGTATTTCTCTCTATCCCGTATCTTCTTTATCATTCTATCCCTTTCTTTAATCTTTATTTTCCTTGTTCTCATTCCTCCTGTTTATCTCTGTATCTCTGCATTTAGATCTCTGTGAATACTCCTATCCTCACCCTCACATACTGAGAGGGAGATAGATAGGGCCGTTATGGACAAGCCTCCACCACTCTAGAGTCAGTCTATTCTCTCCTCCGTCCCCAGCAGATCTTCTTCTCTTCTCTATTTTCTCTCCTTTCTGCATTTCTGATGTCGGGCATAATAATTCTAAAAATAATAAATCCTTATCATGAAAATTGGGAGATACGAAAATTCATTAGCAGGCAGCTTGCTAATAACAAGAGAGGAGATGATAATTATAATAAAGGACACCTAATCAGTTGAACAACTGAATTGTGTCTTTCAAATTTAACACAACCCCTCTGACTCAGAGAGGTGCAGGGAGCAGCCATAATCAACCATCCACGTCTTTGGCCCCCCGGGGAACAGAGAGTTAACTTCCTTGCTCAAGGGCAGAAAGACAGATTTTAACTTTTAAGTTCTTGGATTCGATCCAGCAACCTTTTGGTTACCAATGCGCTAACCACTAGACTACCTGCTGCCTGGTGGAGAGAGGAGAGAGAGGAGGGAGAGAACAGGGAATATTTCCAGAGGCTGAGCATGGCTTGTTGCTGTGTCAAAGGATCAAATGACCCGGGTTCAGTTCTTTCTCTTTTGAAAAAATGTCATTTTTACGAATGAATTAAAAACAAAAGCTGAAATGTCTTTAAGTATTCAACACCTTTTCTTATAGATAAGTGGGTGGGGTTAAATCCTTCCTGTTTGGCCCTGTCCGGGGGTATCATCGGCCACAGTGTCTCCTGACCCCTCCTGTCTCAGCTTCCAGTATTTATGCTGCAGTAGTTTGTGTCGGGGGGCTGGGGTCAGTTTGTTATATCTGGAGTACTTCTCCTGTCTTATACGGTGTCCTGGGTGAATTTAAGTATGCTCTCTCTAATTCTATCTTTCTTTCTCTCTCTCGGAGGACCTGAGCCCTAGGACCATGCCTCAGGACTACCTGGCATGTTGACACCTTGCATGATGACACCTTGCTGTCCCCAGTGCACCTGGCCATGCTGCTGCTCCAGTTTCAACTGTTCTACCTGCGGCTATGGAACCCTGACCTGTTCACCGGGCATGCTACCAGTCCCAGACCTGCTGTTTTCAACTCTCAAGAGACAGCAGGAGCGGTAGAGATACTCTTAATGATAGGCTATGAAAAGCCAACTGAAATTTAGTCCTGAGGTGCTGATTTATGAACATTTGAACATCTTGGCCATGTTCTGTTAGAATCTCCACCCGGCACAGCCAGAAGAGGACTGGCCACCCCTCATAGACTCGTTCCTCTCTAGGTTTCTTCGTAGGTTTTGGCCTTTCTAGGGAGTTTTTCCTAGCCACCGTGCTTCTACATCTGCATTGCTTGCTGTTTGGGGTTTTAGGCTGGGTTTCTGTACATCACTTTGAGATATCAGCTGATATAAGAAGGGCTATATAAATACATTTGATTTGATAAGTGAATGAGTAAATATTTGCTAAACAAGTCACCTAATAAGTTGCATGGACTCACTCTGAGTACACTAATAGTGTTTCCCTTATCTCTCTACCCCACACATACAATTGTCTCTAACAACCCTAAGTCGAGTAGTGAATTTCAAACACAGATTCAACCACTAAGGCCAGGGAGGTTTGCCAATGAATAGGGTAAAAAAAGACCTGATTATGGTGAAATTATTAATTCAACTTTGGATGGTGTATCAATTCCCCCCTTCACTACAAAGATACAGGCGTCCTTCCTAACTCAGTTGCCCGGAGAGGAAGGAAACCGCTCAGGGATTTAGATCCACTTCTCCTTAATGCAACCGCTGTGTCAGATTTTTTAAAAACTTTACGGAAAAAGCAAACCATGCAATAATCTGAGTACGGCGCTCAGACGACAAATCACGCCAAATTGACATCCGCCATGTTGGAGTCAACAGAAGTCAGAAATAGCATTATAAATATTCACTTACCTTTGATGATCTTGATCAGAATGCCCTCCCAGGAATCCCAGTTCCACAATAAATGTTTGTTTTGTTTGATAATGTCCATAATTTATGTCCAAATAACCCACTTTTTAGTTTGCGCGTTCAGTACACAATCCAATCTCACGACGCGCGGTCACTAGCAGCAGACAAAAAGTCAAAAAGTTCCGTTACAGTCCGTAGAAACATGTTAAACGATTATTAGAATCAATCTTTGGGATGTTTTTAACATAAATCTTCAATAATGTTCCAACCGGAGAATTCCTTTGTCTGTAGAAAAGCAATGGAGCGCAAGCTAACTTTCACGTGACCGCAAATGGTCTGCTCATGGCTCCTGGCAGACCTCTGACTCATTCCCCTCTTATTGGCCCCCACTTCTCAGTAGAAGCCTCAAACACGGTTCTAAAGACTATTGACATCTAGTGGAAACCTTAGGAAGTGCAAGATGACCAATATCCCAATGTATCTTCAATAGGGAATGAGTTGAAAAACGACCAACCTCAGATTTTCCACTTCCTGGTTGGATTTTTTCTCTGGTTTTTGCCTGCCATATGAGTTCTGTTATACTCACAGACATCATTCAAACAGTTTTAGAAACATCAGAGTGTTTTCTATCCAAATCTACTAATTATATGCAGATTCTAGGTTTTATGGCTGAGTAGCCAGCATTTTAATTTGGGCATGCTTTTCATGCAAACTTCCCAATGCTGCCCCCTACCCTAGAGAAGTTAACTACTCATGGTGTGATTATGATAACGTACAGAAACTCAAGTCCTTTTGTTCACCCAAACTAAATTATCTCACAATCAAATGCCGACCATTTTACCTCCCAAGAGAATTCTCTTCGGTTATAGTCACAGCTGTGTATATTGCCCCTCAAGCTGATACCACGATGGCCCTCAAGGAACTACACTGGACTTTGTGCAAACTGGAAACCACCTATCCTGATGCCACATTTATTGTAGTTCGGATTTTAATGAAACAAAGATGCGTTACACAACAGAAGAGTCATGTCACTGCTCTGCACAACAAGGTCCCAGTGTCACACAAACAAGTTAACAATAAAAAATGTCATGCCTCACACTCCTCTTTTGCTCCTGTTCCTACTCAAAGTCAACAGGATCACGTTCCATATAATTCCGTAACTCCTGCCTTGGTTCAACATGCACAGCACCAGCCAGGTGAGATGAGCCAGATGATGGGTATGTTGGAACTAATGATGGAGAAAGCGCAGCGACAAAACAGTGGTTCCCGTGAACACAACTACCCTGCACACAACCCCAGGTCTCAACGTTGTCCCAGAGAATAGGCCAGCAGGGTCTGTAATGATACTAGGCACACAACACAGTCTCATTGCATGGGAGTGCATCAGTGCTTCCTCTGTTTAACTCCTGGTCACATGAGACATGCATGCCCCAGGCTTTTGTCACAGTCCAGTCTGGCTGAGGGAAACTAGCCGACCTGTATTCTGAGGGAGGCAGTACAGGTCAAGATGAGGATACTCCCAATGCCAAAGCTCTATACATGTCAGCCGAAGACTCTAGGAATATGACTGGAGATGTTGTGTACCAGAACACACATGTGAAAGGAAGAAGTGAAAGCCTGTTTTACATGCCTGTGATTGTTGGTAACAAAGTTACTCTAGGCGCTATGCTTGACAGTGGGTCAATGGTGTGCACAATGAGTGAGATGGCAGAGCTGAAGTTGATTGATGCTGGGGTAGTTGATGTAAAATGCCAGTTTGGAGGACGTTGTTTGAGGCCTATCTTGTCACAACACAACTGATTGGCTCAAACGCATTAAGGAAAGAAATTCCACAAATTCACTTTTAAACAAGGCACACCTGTTAATTGAAACTACCTCATGAAGTTGGTTGAGAGAATGCCAAGAGTATGCAAAGCTGTCATCAAGTGTAACGGCCGTTGTTGGTGGAAGAAGGTGAGGACCAAAGCGCAGCGTGTTATGTGTTCATGATGTTAATATTTAATGAATCAAACTGAAATACAAAACAACAACGTGAACCGTCAACGAAACAGTCCTGTCTGGTGAAGACACACAACAGAAAATAATCACCCACACATCAAGGGTGAAAACAGGCTACCTAAGTACGGTTCTCAATCAGGGACAACGATTGACAGTTGCCTCTGATTGAGAACCATACCAGGCCAAACACAGAAATCCCAAATCATAGAAAAAATAACATAGACTGCTCACCCAACTCACGCCCTGACCATACTAAAACAAAGACAAAACAGGTCAGAACGTGACATCAAGGCAAAAAGTGGCTACTTTGAAGAATCTAAAATCTAAAATGTATTTGATTTGTTTACCACTTTTTTGGTTACTAGATGATATAGTATATGTAGAAAATAGTAAAAATAAAGAAAAATCCTTGAGTATGTAGGTGTGTCCAAACCTTTGACTGGCACTATTAGGGGATTGAAAATGAGGCAGGCAACTACATTGATGGAATCTACAATCTATCTGCAATATTAAAGCTAAAATACAAAAAATAAATAAAACATGACCTTTATGAATGATGAAGCCTTAATTTATAACTTATTTTCGGTGTTTATCCCAAAAACCTACAGAAACTCCAAACATTTTTTCCATAGGCTTTGTCTAACAAACAATGCCTAGAAAAAGACGCCATTACTATTGCTCTCTATTGGACCGGTAGGAATCTCCAATAGGAGATGTGTGTGCTCTATTCTGCCACTAATGTCGAATCGGAAAACTGTCTAAATAGATTTGTATCATTTTTTTATTTAACCTTTATTTAACCTTTATTTAAGAAGGTAGGATAGTTGAGAACGAGTTCTCATTTACAACTGCGACCTGGTCAAGATAAAGCAAAGCAGTGAGACACAAACAACAACACGGAGTTACACATGGAATAAACAAACGTACAGTCAATAACACCATACAAATAAAAAAGTCTATATACAGTGTGTGCAAATGGCGTGAGGAGGTAAGGCCATAAATAGGCCATAGTAGCGAAGTAATTACGATTTAGCAGATTAACACTGGAGTGATAGATGAACAGATGATGATGTGCAAGTAGTGATACTGGTGTGCAAAAGAGCAGAAAAGTAAATAAAAACAATATGGGGATGAGGTAGGTAGATTGGGTGTGCTATTTACAGATGGACTATGTACAGCTGCCGCGATCGATTAGCTGCTCAAATAGCTGATGTTTAAAGTTAGTGAGGGAAATATAAGTCTCCAGCTTCAGCGATTTTTGCAATTTGTTCCAGTCACTGGCAGCAGAGAACTGGAAGGAAAGGTGGTCAAAGGAGGTGTTGGAATTACGAGAGAATTACGTCATCAGCGCACCCAACAGGACACTGTACTGTCTACACTCGGTTTGTTGTTTACATTAAAACTTTTTCATTACATCGATTGTTTAAAAATTGCATTTTTGCCTTTGTGAAGACAACGTAAGATTCAAGACTTCGTGCTTTTCAGCTAAAAGTATTATATAGAATTCTTGCCACCAACAAAATGTTGAATATTTGGGGCATAAAAACATCGAACCTCTGCAGATTTTGTTGTGAGGATACAGAATCAATAGACAATTTATTTTGGTATTGCCCTCGGGTAGCCTGTTTCTGGTCTCAGGTTCAGGAATGGCTGAAAATGCATAGCATTGATCTAAAATTGACCCTAGAAATAGTACTGTTAGGAGATCTGGAAGAGACCGGGTCAGTCAATTACTAATATACTAATACTCTTAGTAAAAGTATTTCTCTTCAACACGCAATCTGTAGATTCTATTCGATTAGATAGATTGAAATTGTATGTTGAACATCATAGCATAGTTGAAAGATACGTGTTGCGTAGAAACCCGAAGTGAGTGGCCAGCAGAGAGATGGGATGGGCTGAGGGAAGCTGAGGGATGGGATGGGCTGAGGGAAGCTGAGAGATGGGATGGGCTGAGGGAAGCTGAGGGATGGGATGGGCTGAGGGAAGCTGAGGGATGGGATGGGCTGAGGGAAGCTGAGAGATGGGATGGGCTGAGGGAAGCTGAGGGATGGGATGGGCTGAGGGAAGCTGAGAGATGGGATGGGCTGAGGGAAGCTGAGAGATGGGATGGGCTGAGGGAAGCTGAGAGATGGGATGGGCTGAGGGTTGGTATGTGGAAATGGAGACAAGTGGGAAAGGAGTTGCTGTGTGAGAGAGAGAATGATGGTCAAATGATAATGGGGAAAAAAAGTCTAAATAAAACATAATAAAAGTACATTTGAATGACACTAAGTGGAAGTGTTTTACAACTAATGCCGGTTTGCCTAAGGCTGATGCCGTGCAGGTGTTTGTGGTCATGCATATACTCACACTCTCATTCAAATAAACACATACAAGAACACATACATGTAATAGTGCCAGACATGCACACAAACATATAAAGTAGTTATTGCTGTTATGATTTCAGTTGTTCTTGATGTCCTTTGTTTTAAATGTGTTATTATTATTATTATTGCGTTGTTGTTAGCTGTTTTCTTATGCCTTTTCCTTTTGTCTCAAGTTCATTCTCTTGGTTGTTGGTGCATTGGGGGGTTCTTGGGGTTGGGGAATGGAATTAATTGTATTTTTATTTTATTTTTCCGGAGGGGGGGGGGACTGTGGGAGGGGTCTCAAATGGTTGAGGGACAGCTATTGGGAAACTGTGGGAGGATCTTGGAGGGTTCGGGTTTCACAAGATTGTGATCATGAAAAAGGAAACTATGAAATATATTTTATGTCACTATCATGCACACGCGCCCTCACACATAAGGATGGCTATGTTGCAGAAAGACTGATACATGTTTGATAGTGTCTTGATGCTGTATTGTTTTTCCTTCATGTTCTAATACTTTAATGTTACCCCTTCCTTGTGTTTTTTGTAATAAATAATTTTAACAAAATTTAAAAAGAGGTGTTGGCTTTGGGGATGACCAGAGAGATATACCTGCTGGATCGCGTGCTACGGGTGGGTGTTGTTATCGTGACCAGTGAGCTGAGATAAGGCGGAGCTTTACCTAGCATAGACTTATAGATGACCTGGAGCCGGTGGGTCTGGCGACGAATATGTAGCGAGGGCCAGCCAACTGGAGCATACAGGTCACAGTGGTGGGTGGTACAAGGGGCTTTGGTAACAAAACAGATGGCACTGTGATAGACTGCATCCAGTTTGCTGAGTAGAGTATTGGAAGCTATTTTGAAGAAGACATCGCCGAAGTTGAGGATCGGTAGGATAGTCAGTTTTACTAGGGTTAGTTTGGCGGCGTGAGTGAAGGAGGCTCTTTTGCGAAACAGAAAGCCGATTCCAGATTTGATTTTGGATTGGAGATGTTTAATATGAGTCTGGAAGGAGAGTTTACAGTCTAGCCAGACACCTAGGTATTTGTAGTTGTTAACATATTCTACGTCAGAACCGTCCAGAGTAGTGATGGTAGTCGGGCGGGGGGGGGGTGGGGGCAGTGAAATTTTGAAAAGCATGCGTTTGGTTTTACTAGCATTTAAGAGCAGTTGGAGGCCACGGAAGGAGAGTTGTATGACATTGAAGCTCATTTGGAGGTTAGTTAACACAGTGTCCAAAGAAGGACCAGATGTATACAGAATGGTGTCGTATGAGTAGAGGTGGATCAGGGAATCACCAGCAGCAAGAGCGACATCGTTGATATATACAGAGAAAAGAGTCGGCCCGAGAATTGAACCCTGTGGTACCCCCATAGAGACTGCCAGAGGTCCGGACAACAGGCCCTCCAATTTGACACACTGAACTCTGTCTGAGAAGTAGTTGGTGAACCAGGCAAGGCAGTCATTTCAGAAACCAAGGCTATTGAGTCTGCCAATAAGAATACGGTGATTGACAGAGTCGAAAGCCTTGGCTAGGTCGATGAAGACGGCTGCACAGTAATGTCTTTTATCGATGGCAGTTATAATATTGTTTAGTACCTTGAGCGTGGCTGAGGTGCACCCGTGACCAGCTCGGAAACAAGATTGCACAGCGGAGAAGGTATGGTGGGATTCGAAATGGTCAATGATCTGTTTATTAACTTGGTTTTCGAAGACTTTAGAAAGGCAGAGCAGGATGGATATAGGTCTATAACAGTTTGGGTCTAGAGTGTCACCCCCTTTGAAGAGGGGGATGACCGCGGCAGCGTTCCAATCTTTAGGGATCTCGGACGATACGAAAGAAAGGTTGAACAGACTGGTAATAGGGGTTGCAACAATGGTGGTGGATATTTTTAGAAAGAGAGGGTCCAGATTGTCTAGCCCGGCTGATTTGTACGGGTCCAGGATTTGCAGCTCTTTCAGAACATCTGCTATCTGGATTTGGGTGAAGGAGAAGCTGGGGAGGATCGGACAAGTAGCTGCTGGGGGTGCGAAGCTGTTGGCCGGGGTTGAGGTAGCCAAGAGGAAAGCATGGCCAGCCGTAGAGAAATGCTTCTTGAAATTTTTGAATATCATGGATTTATCGGTGGTGACCGTGTTACCTAGCCTCAATGCAGTGAGCAGCTGGGAGGAGGTGCTCTTGTTCTCCATGGACTTGACAGTGTCCCAAAACGTTTTGAAGTTAGAGCTTCAGGATGCACATTTCTGTTTGAAAAGCTAGCCTTTGCTTTCCTGACTGGCTGCGTGTATTGGTTCCTGACTTCCCTGAACAGTTGCATATCGCGGGGACTATTCGATGCTATTGCAGTCCGCCACAGGATGTTTTTGTGCTGGTCAAGGGCAGTCAGGTCTAGAGTGAACCAAGGGCTATATCTGTTCTTAGTTCTACATTTTTTGAAAGGGGCATGCTTATGTAAGATGGTGAGGAAATTACTTTTAAAGAACGACCAGGCATCCTCGACTGATGGGATGAGGTCAATATCCTTCCAGGACGATTAGAAAGGTGAGGATAGGGCACCGCCCTGTAGCCAAATCCATACATTGTGGGGAATAATCTAGAGCATGGTTCCCGAACTGGGGGCCTGCGGGCTGAAATTTTATTTGTCCCCCCAAGTTTGCTGAGCAAAAAAAAAGAAAGGAAATCAGCTCCAAGTGATTTTAATTAGGGAAATCTGTTCCCAAGTATTTCCACTCATAGTGGAGAGACATGTGATCATATACAAATGTAAGTAAGGTTTGAAATTATTATGTTTTAGTCAAACGTTATATCTGTTTGGGCTTCCTGCGTCAATTTGCAGTCTACAAATTATTAGTAATTATGTTCCGGCCTCACCGACCATCCGCTACTGAATCTAGTTGATGATTCCTGATCTAGAGTAATGGTGGGAAACTGTGTTGTCTTAAGTTGTCCTTTGTAGAACACATCACTGTGGAGACATAGACATGGCTCTCTCAGAATGACTTGGTGAGCTTGGAAATACCCTACAGTCAATGGTTTAATAACTGAAAGGACATTCAAAAATGCCTAGTAAGACATCTAAAACAGCAGCAGAAAGATGAAGCCATTGAGAAGTTATCATTGCATGTGAGTCTTGTACTTTAAGTTGAGTGAAGTAAGTAAGGCTTGTCTGAACCAGAATGGTCCATAGGGCAAGAGCCTTTTTCCTGTTTCGGTAAACGTGAGGCAGCTTGATGTACACCCGCTGAAAAGGACACTAGTCTATTTAGGCCCAATCCAGTACCAAGCAGAGAGGTATCATGACCCAAATTTAGACTTTGTCATGACAACTGGTAGTTGGACCACCAACCTTCCAAACACAGGGCAGACACTCTCACCACAAGGCCACTGGTCTGGTTTCTTCTTTTAGTGTCTACCCCTAAAGAGACCCACAGACATATTTTTATGCATTCTTTCATAAATATTTATTTTCAAACATTACTATGTTGACTAAACAGGTCAAGAGGTTCCACTGAATGATGTGATCTGACCTACTCATGTCACATTTCCATTTGCAGAGCTCACACAGTGGATGCATTCCCATGGAATTTGTTTATACATTCTGGTCTCCCGAGTGGCGCAGCGGTTTAAGGCACTACAGACACCCTGGTTTGATTCCAGGCTGTATCACAACTGGCTGTGATTGCAAGTCCCATACGGCAGCGCACAATTGGCCCAGCGTTGTCTGGGTTTGGCCAGAGTAGGCTGTCAATGTAAACAAACATTATTTGCTGCAGTATAAATAGCAGTGGCTCTTAGGCCTATTTCAAATGAGCTAGTTGAGTTTCCATACATTGGGCCTCCCGGGCAGTCTAAGGCACTCCATCACAGTGCTTGCTGTGCCACCAGAGATTCTAGGTTGGAGCCCAGGCTCTGTCGCAGCCGGCCACCACCGGGAGGTCCATGGGCGACGCACAATTGGCCCAGCGTCGTCCGGGTTAGGGAGGGTTTGGCCGGCAAGGATATCCTTGTCTCATCGCGCACAAGCGACTCCTGTGGCGGGCCGGGCGCAGCGCATGCTGACCAGGTCGCCAGGTGTACGGTGTTTCCTCTGACACATTGGTGCGGCTGGCTTCCGGGTTGGAGGTGCGTTGTGTCAAGAAGCAGTGCGGCTAGGTTGGGTTGTGTTTCGGAGGACGCATGGCTCTCAACCTTCACCTCTCCCAAGTCCGTACGGGAGTTGCAGCGAAGAGACAAGACTGTAACTAAAAAAAATTAAAAATAAAAAGAGACTTTCCATACATTTAAGAGAACCCATTAATTTTCACTGTTCCATGCTGCGATAGGAACTACATATTAACAGGGAACCATCCCCATGACAACAAAACTAGTTACAGCCGGCCACTGGGACCATGGAGAGACAGTCAGAGACCTCTGGGTGAAATGTGTTGGCGGCTAACAGTGTGATCCCCATAGCAACAGCCAGGACTGTTGTAGGTAGGAAGCAGGCAGCATAACTACAACGGCACAGACAGAACAATTTAAATCTTGGAAGGAAGACATTCTCACACACATACACACACACAAACACACACATTTAAAAGTAATATTCTTAAAGAATCAATAGCTATAAATAATTCATTTAAAAGTAAAAAATGTGATGTACCAATTCCGGATTTCCCCTTCAACAAGAAGGGTGACAATGCAGATACAGAGGGGTTGAGAATTACCATCTCTCAACTCTCTCAGAGTGGAAACATCTGCTTTTTTTATTTTCATAGAATCTTAGGTGAGACAAGACAACTTAGCATCTCTTCTCAGCAGGTTGAGACGCAAGATCTGAAAGTAGCTCTGCAGGTGTCCTGTTTGTGTGATAACAATCTACAGTGGCTTGCGAAAGTATTCACCCCCTTGGCATTTTTCCTATTTTGTTGCCTTACAACCTGGAATTAAATTTTATTTTTGGGGGGGTTGTATCATTGGATTTACACAACATGCCTACCACTTTGAAGATGCAAAATATATTTTATTGTGAAACAAATAAGAAATAACAGAAAAAAACTGAAAACTTGAGCGTGCATAACTATTCACCCCCCAAGTTAATATTTTGTAGAGACACCTTTTGCAGCAATTACAGCTGCAAGTCTCTTGGGGTATGTCCCTATAAGATTGGCACATCGAGCCACTGGGATTTTGGAAGTTGGATGGGTTTCCCTGTATTTAGAACCATCCATTATAACTTCAATTCTGACCAGTTTCCCAGTCCCTGCCGATGAAAAACATCCCCACAGCATTTCCTTGATGGCCAAAAAGCTCAATTTTAGTCTCACCTGACCAGAGTATCTTATTCCATATGTTTGGGGAGTCTCCCACATGCCTTTTGGCGAACACCAAACATGTTTACTTATTGTTTTCTTTAAGCAAAGGCTTTTCTCTGGCCACTCTTCCGTAAAGCCCAGCTCTGTGGAGTGTACAGCTTAAAGTGGTACTATGGACAGATACTCCAATCTCCGCTGTGGAGCTTTGCAGTCCTTCAGGGTTACCTTTGGTCTCATTGTTGCCTCTCTGATTAAGGCCCTCCTTGCCTGGTCTGTGAGCTTTGGTGGGCGGCCCTCTCTTGGCAGGTTTGTTGTGGTGCCATATTCTTTCCATTTTTGAATAATGGATTTAATGGTTGTCTGTGGGATGTTCAAAGTTTCAGATATTTTTTTTAGAACCCAACCCTGATTTGTAATTCTCCACAACGTTGCCCCTGGCCTGTTTGGAGAGCTCCTTGGTCTTCATGGTGCCGCTTGCTTGGTGGTGCCCCTTGCTTAGTGGTGTTGCAGATTCTGGGGCCTTTCAGAACAGGTGTATATATACTGAGATCATGTGACACTTAGATTGCACCCAGGTGGACTTTATTTAACTAATTATGTGACTTCTGAAGGTAATTGGTTGCACCAGATCTTATTTAGGGGATTCATAGCAAAGGGGTTGAATACATATGCACGCACCACTTTTCCGTTTTATTTTATTTTTATTTATTTTTTAAACAAGTTATTTTTTTCATTTCACTTCACCAATTTGGACTATTTTGTGTATGTCCATTACATGAAATACAAAATAATAATCCATTTAAATTACAGGTAGTCATGCAACATAATAAGAAAAACACCAAGGGGGATGAATACTTTTGCAAGGCACTGTATTCTGCATCCCAAATGCCACCCATATTCTCTATATAGTGCACTAGTTTGGACCAGAGACCAGGACCTGGTCAAAAAGATAGAGAACTGTATAGAGAACAAGGTGCCCTACAGAGGACAGCCTGCTCTCATACTGTGAGGTTTACCTGAAAAATGAAATCAACTTTTCCTTATAACACAATGTCAGGAATTCTCTATAGCCAAGACTAATCCAGAAAATAGTTATTTTCCATATGTCATAATTCCTGCAGAGTACAGACAGTGAACCCAACGTCAACGGAGAGAGGATGTATTAAACATCCCCCAGAGCCCCAGTCACCTGTCATATCCTAGGTCTGTGTTCCAAATGGCACCCTTTTCCCTATCTAGTGCATTACTTTCACACCCCTTGGCTTTTTCCACATGTTGTTGTGTTAAAGCCTGAATTTAAAATTGATTAAATATATTTGTTTTGTCACTGGCCTACACACAATACCCCATGACGTTGAAGTGGAATCATGTTTGTAAAAATGTATAAAAAATGAAAAGCTGAAATGTCTTGAGTCAATAAGTATTCAATCCCTTAGTTACGGCAAGCCTTAATAAATTCAGGAGTAAACATTTGCTTAACAAGTCACCTAAGTTGCATGGACTCACTCTGTGTGCAATAACAGTGTTTAACATGATTTTTCAATGACTACCTCATCTCTGTACCCCACACGTACAATTACCTGAATGGTCCCTCAGTCGAGCAGCGAATTTCAAACACTGATTCAACCACAAAGACCAGGGAGGTTTTCCAATGACTTACAAAGAAGGGCACCTATTGGTAGATAGGTACAAATAAAAAAGCAGACATTGAATATACGTTTGAGCATGGTGAAGTTATTAATTATACTTTAGACGGTGTATCAATACACACAGTCAGTACAAAGATAGAGGCATCCTTCCTAACTCAGTTCCCGGAGAGGAAGAAAACCGCTCAGGGATTTCACCATGAGGCCAACGGTGACTATAGGAGAAAACTGAGGACGGATCAACAACATTGCAGTTACTCCACAATACTAACCCACTTGACAGAGGGAAAAGAAGGAAGCCTGTACAGAAACAAATATTCTAAGACATGCTTCCTGTTTGCAACAAGGCACTAAAGTAATACTGCAAAAAATGTGGCAAAGCAATAACTGTTTGTCCTGAATACAAAGTGTTATGTTTGGGGCAAATCCAATACAACACATTACTGAGTACCACTCTCCATATTTTAAAGCATAGTGGTGACCGCATCATGTTATGGGTATGCTTGTAATTATTAAGGATTGGGAAGTTTTTCATGTAAAAAAAAAAAAAAAGAAACATAACGGAGGTAAGCACAGGCAGAATCATGAAGGAAAACCTATTCCAGTCTGCTTTCCATCTGACACTGGGAGATGAATTCACCTTTCTGCAGGACAATAACCTACAACACAAGGCTAAATCTACACTGGAGTTGCTTACGAAGAAGACAGTCAATGTGGCCGAGTTACAGTTTTGACTTAAATCTACTTGACAATCTATGGGAAGACCTGAAAATGGTTGTCTAGCAATGATCAACAACCAATTTGACAGAGCTTGAGGAATGTTGAAAAGAATAATTGGCAAATGTTGCACAATCAATGTTTGGAAAGCTCTTAGAGACTTACCCAAAAAGACAAAGGTTATTCTACAAAGTATTACCCCAACGGTGTGAATACTGATGTAAATTAGATATTTCTGTATTACATTTTCAATAAATGTGCAAAAAAGATTCAAACATGTTTTCATTTTGTCATTATGGGGTGTTGTGTGTAAATGGGTGAGGAAAAACATATATATAATCAATTTTAAATTCAGGCTGTAACACAACAAAATGTGGAATAAGCAAAGGGGTATGAATACTTTCTATAGGGAATTGGGTGCAATTTGGGATGGAGCCTATATGTAACCTCTACCCCAGCCCAAGATAGAGTATACTCTTTCTGAAGGGGAACATGTCATTAGCGCTCAGTATTTCTGTTGTCACAGTAGATAACATGGAACCTAGCTAATAAAGTTCAGGGTGAGATTGAAGTTGGCCAAGCTTTGTGAGGTGAATGAAATGGCGACTCACAGAGGCCTCGAGAGATTAGAGTGAGTTGAGTTGGAGTGAGTTATTACTAAATCATTGAGAACAGATAGTAGAGATGTGGAGAAACAAAGCTGCTTGGACAGATATAAACAGAAAGGATATCTAAACAGTAGACATGCAACAATATTGTTCCAGTTCAACCCGAGGATGAAACTCTGTTAACAGATTAACAGTCAGGAGGAAGCTCAAAGTTCCTGTCCCTTTTGTTTCCCATTTTAAACTTCCCCCATCAGGACTTTAAGACAGAGTAAAGCACAACACCTTAAACATACAGGTCCAGAGTGTCATCGTATCAGTCGTCAACGTATATAAAAAAAAAACTACAGCTACTAAACATGCAACTTCTTTTTCTTCTGCTCTGTTTGTTTGTTAAACCAGGTAAGACCTCTCATTATGTTCTACTGTATATTGGTTAATATTAAGTACGTACTGTATTAGGGCTGAATCCTAACTGGAGATCTGCACCCGTAACTCAAATGTTTTTTGCATTTACCATCCATTTACATAATTTACGCAAAAGTTGAAGTGCATGGATCTCAAATTAGGATTTAGACCTTTAATGATTCCAGTCATCACAACAAATGAATCTGCCAACACTATCCCATTAAAATATACATTGCGTCACCAGTTGGTGAGTACAGTGTAGTTAAGGCTAAAAGTGGCCATTTCGTATAGTAAGTGTTCCATTTACAAGCAGGGCTTTTTAATTGCCTTCTCTAACCATTGTCTCTGTCTCTTTTGACAGCTTTTCTCCAGGAGAGCCAATGGGCCAAATTGATCCTCCAGATTGGAGCGCCGGTCATGCCTGCTGGTCAGACCGTCAAAATGTTTTGTATGGTATCATTTGTTGTGAACAAATACACCTGGTACCGTCTGAACCAGACCACATCCACAGCTATGAACATTAACAGCAACTTTCTGACTCTAATTGTCACCACTAAGGACTCTGGAGAATACAAGTGTTCAGGTTATTACAATGGAACAAGGTACGACAGCAATGCAGTAAACCTGACTGTGGTAGGTACGTGACTGGAAGTTATTTTAAATCATAAAACTCCCGTAAACTTCATAGTTATCACGAAACAAATGGTTAATTGTCATGGCATGTTTGTGGATGCTAGAATAGGGGATTGTGTTTTTCAACTTTTTTCACCCACTAATTATTTTTCCGTCCCAGGGGAACAAACACAGCCAACACCAAGGCAACGCCAAATAGCTTCCTGGACGTATGCGAGAAAACCCTACTCATGTAGAGACACAAAGAGATGTCAGGGACTGCAGTTAAAGCTGCCTGTTGGAAAATCAATAAGACGACAGAAGCATAGCAGGCAGGGAGAGTTAAGTAGTTCAGCCAGGCTGAATTATTTTGACTTGTTTTTCACCGGAGCAGAACCCAGCACAGTTATGTCAGTGTTAGCCCCCCTGGCTAGGATAATGACCCAGCAGCATTGTAGTCTGTCTGCTTCCACCCTTCAACACCCCCCTCCCTCTATTCCATCCTTCAACAATCTACACCCCACTCTCACACTTTATTCCATCCTTCTACAATCTACACCCCCCTGTCCCACTCTATTCTATCCTTCTACAATCTACACCCCCCTCTCCCACTCTATTCTATCCTTCTACAATCTACTCCCCCCTCTCCCACTCTATTCTATCCTTCTACAATCTACACCCCCCTCTCCCACTCTATTATATCCTTCTACAATCTACTCCCCCCTCTCCCACTCTATTCTATCCTTCTACAATCTACACCCCCCTCTCCCACTCTATTCTATCCTTCTACAATCTACACCCCCCTCTCCCACTCTATTCTATCCTTCTACAATCTACACCCCCTCTCCCACTCTATTCTATCCTTCTACAATCTACTCCCCCCTCTCCCACTCTATTCTATCCTTCTACAATCTACACCCCCCTCTCCCACTCTATTCTATCCTTCTACAATCTACACCCCCCTCTCCCACTCTATTCTATCCTTCTACAATCTACTCCCCCCTCTCCCACTCTATTCTGTCCTTCTACAATCTACACCCCCCTCTCCCACTCTATTCTATCCTTCTACAATCTACACCCCCCTCTCCCACTCTATTCTGTCCTTCTACAATCTACACCCCCCTCTCCCACTCTATTCTATCCTTCTACAATCTACACCCCCCTCTCCCACTCTATTCTATCCTTCTACAATCTACTCCCCCCTCTCCCACTCTATTCTATCCTTCTACAATCTACACCCCCCTCTTCCACTCTATTCTATCCTTCTACAATCTACTCCCCCCTCTCCCACTCTATTCTGTCCTTCTACAATCTACACCCCCTCTCCCACTCTATTCTGTCCTTCTACAATCTACACCCCCCTCTCCCACTCTATTCTATCCTTCTACAATCTACACCCCCCTCTCCCACTCTATTCTATCCTTCTACAATCTACTCCCCCCTCTCCCACTCTATTCTATCCTTCTACAATCTACACCCCCCTCTCCCACTCTATTCTGTCCTTCTACAATCTACACCCCCCTCTCCCACTCTATTCTATCCTTCTACAATCTGCTCCCCCCTCTCCTACTCTATTCTATCCTTCTACAATCTACTCCCCCCTCTCCCACTCTATTCTATCCTTCTACAATCTACACCCCCCTCTCCCACTCTATTCTATCCTTCTACAATCTACCCCCCCCTTCTCCTACTCTATTCTATCCTTCTACAATCTACACCCCCCTCTCCCACTCTATTCTATCCTTCTACAATCTACTCCCCCCTATCCTACTCTATTCTATCCTTCTACAATCTACACCCCCTCTCCCACTCTATTCTATCCTTCTACAATCTACACCCCCCTCTCCCACTCTATTCTATCCTTCTACAATCTACACTCCCCTCTCCCACTCTATTCTATCCTTCTACAATCTACACCCCCCTATCCTACTCTATTCTATCCTTCTACAATCCTACCTGGAATCAAAAAGGGTTCTTCCTGGAAGCAAAATGGGTTCTCCTGTGGGGACAGGCAAAGAACCCTTTCGAAACCTTTTTCTAAGAATTTAGTCTGGATCTGTAATCTGTGTTTATTTGAGTAACACAAAGTAGTTTATCATGTCCCCTCCTCTCTCTAGAGAGACTCTCCAATGTGTGGGTGTCATCCACACCCAAGGACTTGGTCACCATGGAGGGGCAGAGTGTCAACCTGTACTGTCAGGCCACCTCCCACCCCCCCTCTGTCATCTGGAGTTGGTGCAGGTTGGACGAGCAGGGTGGGTGGCAGGAGGTGGACATGGGGCGAGAGCTGACCCTGAGCATGGCAAGTGAGAGTGGGCAGTACTTTTGCCAGGCTTACAGCAACATCTCTTCCCCGACGCAGCAGCAACAAAGCCGCCCCCACACAGTCTATATCGTCTACTTCCCCATGACTGGTAATCTACTCGTCAATCACAACATCCACCTTATTTCTCATATGAGTCCAACACATTTAGCTTCCTCTCAGCTCAAGATGGAGAACAGCTCAGTTTGAGGAAATGATGAACGATAATGAGATTTGTTCCATTAGTAGAGAACTGAGCTGATGATGATGTGTGGTAATGGTGGTGTGATAGTGACAATGTACCAAAAGAAGAGGTAATGTACTGAGATGGTCCCTCTCACATTGCCATGTCATTATTCTGTTTTTATAACTTTGGATTGCATTTATCAATAGTTTTATGTTGTCAAACCCTTCTGTTCAATGTATGTATCAATAGTTGATGCACAGTAGTACTTTATAGCATAGGTTTGTAAAGCTTAAGATTTTAGTGTAAGCCTGTGGCACATCAATGTCAATGCAGTTCAATTGACTGTTCCTCCTCTCCCCTTAGGCAGTGTGTATGCAGGAGTGGCAGGGTTGGTGCTGGTTCTCCTTGCCGGGGTCTTACTGACCTTGTTGCTGCTGTGGCTCTGGAGGCAGCGGGCCAAAGAGATGGCAGGTCAAGAGACCTTGGCCACCAATAGTGCACCGGCCAAAGGTGAGTGACACTGTCAAGTGTACTGCACTGTATCAACAGTTCTACCAAGTCTTCGGCTATACTGCAGAGTTATAATTATGACATGTTGGCTACTGTAGTTACAGGAAGTAATGTGTTGTTATTTGGCCAACCCAATTAGAGGCACCTATGTTTCAATCTATGATTCAGTTTGTAAATTATCAAAATATAGTAGGTTTCTGAAAAGCCCACAATGTTCATTCAGACATTGTGAGTGTTGGTTTGATGTACTGTGACGTATTTTCCATGTACTTCCAGGATATACTGGACCTGCAAAAGCACCAAAGTAAGAGCATGATGAACAAATTATATGTGTGTGTTTTACATTTGTCTTCCTGTGTATGAGATTATAATTAGCTGATCACTATGCTGATCACTATGCTTATCATGTGTCTGCTGTCACCACTAGGGGGAAGAGTCAGGGCCAGGCTGGGAATGAGGGAGAAGTCTACATAAACTGTGGTGAAACCAACCAAGCCTACAGCGACCTGTACCCCACCTACATCACAGGGGATGATACCTACGCCACCTTGGGATGATTCCTCTTAAATCCTCCTTTGCTCATTGTAAAACACTGTGGGGCAGTTTCCCCAGACACAGATTAAACATAGTCCTGGACTAAAAAACTATTTTGACAGATACTCTATTGACCATGCTTTTTCATCCAGGACTATGTTTAATCTGTGTCAGAGGAACTGGCCTTAAGAGGGTTAGAGTTTGTTAAATATTTAAAGAGAAGCTAGACTTGATCTCTAAAAAGTAAAGAGGTTTGAAAAGTCTTATTTTTCTAATTTGTCGGCATTCATAGTGATATTTGTCAGAATCTTTTAATGGAAGCTTTGAATAAAAAAACGAGTGTGAAACAAAAAAAGAGGCATTTCAATAACAATATATCTGTTAGTTCATATTTACATTGAGAATGAGGTACAGCGTATTACACAATATGTTTTAAATGCATCACACACATAGAGTTACAGTTACTGCAACATTTACACCAGAGGTCTATTAACTTCATAACCCTCACGTCTCTGTTAATACTTCAGTAGCTGGCAGCCTCATAAAAGGATTGTGAAGATTATTCTTTACAATAACAATAATCCCCCTGGGCAAAAACTGGTTGAATCAATGTTGTTTCCACGTAATTTCAACGTTAGTTGACAACTCAACCAAATGTTAATCAATACTAGACGTTGAACTGACATCTGTGCCCAGGGGGATAGCGATGCTTCACATACTTAAAAAAAAGCTCCCAGTATGTGTCTTTGCTTTGTTACAAAATTAAATTGCAAAACAAATACAGTTTCACATCTCACCACACATGAACATTTTGCAATTCCATAAGTGGTGAAGACCATGTAGGCTAAAATCAATGCAATTCTTAGTTTCACAATTACAGTTTCACAATTACAAAGCTTAGTTTATCACAACATGCATGAACTTGACAGACATCCAGCATCCTGAAAACCTCATTTTTATGTGTGAATATATGTCCATATTAGGTGCTCAAGAACAAGGATTTTTTTTTAATGAATTGCTATTGTTCAGCACCCAATTTAGAAGGCTCCAACAGTGATAGGACAATCTGACTATACATTTTATCTAACCATCTAGTCTAGTGGCTTGGGACTGAGTTTATAGAGCTATTGTTCAGCACCCAATTTAGAAGGCTCAAACAGTGATAGGACAATCTGACTATACATTTTATCTAACCATCTAGTCTAGTGGCTTGGGACTGAGTTTATAGAGCTATTGTTCAGCACCCAATTTAGAAGGCTCCAACAGTGATAGGACAATCTGACTATACATTTTATCTAACCATCTAGTCTAGTGGCTTGGGACTGAGTTTATAGAGCTATTGTTCAGCACCCAATTTAGAAGGCTCCAACAGTGATAGGACAATCTGACTATACATTTTATCTAACCATCTAGTCTAGTGGCTTGGGACTGAGTTTATAGAGCTATTGTTCAGCACCCAATTTAGAAGGCTCCAACAGTGATAGGACTATTGTTGGTTAAGGGCTTGTAAGTAAGCAATTCACTGTACGGTTGTGTTCGGCGCATGTGATATTTAAAATGTAATTTGATATCCATGTTATCTAAGGATCTAGTCTAGTGGCTTGGGACTGAGTTTGTAGAGCTATTTTGCAATCCTTTATAGAAGCTTCTGTTCCCTATAAAACGTCTGCTTCTCTTCTCTGATTACACTAGAAGAACAGGAAGAAACGTGATTAAATTGAAGTCACAATATCAAAGTGTGAGATACATTGTGAGATACAATGTACAGTACATCTGAAATGTGAAAACAAAGAATCAATGGTCCAAAGATTCTTTAAAGCACTGATTATAGCTGGCACAGTGGCCAGGACAAATCCCTACAGGAAGGAAATCTAGAGGGGAATCATACTCTGGGTGGGGCTGTGTGGTGGTGCATCTGTTCATGTGATGTGTCTGAATGAACATGAGGCTACATAGCAGAGTGCATGTTCTTCACTATGTGTTCATTGTTAGGTGTGGGTGTGATGGAATGAAGCATCCTGAGGATGTGGTTACTAACAACAGCATTAGACACAATATCTACAATATCATGTCATCTAGAGATTTAAACCTTCAGCTGCTGCTGTTCGCTATGGAGCCGCTGGCTCACATTCTTGCACTCCACCATAGAAATGTGTGTGATGGCTGTTTCCGAGCATCCTTTGCCCCTCCCCATCTTTTTCAGATTGTCCTTGATGTACAGGCAGAACCTCCTGGTGGCGAAGCAGTACACCACAGGGTCCAGGAGGCAGTTGAGCCCCATCAGCATCAAGGTGACCTGGTGGGCGTCGTTAAGCCACTGCCTGGTTCGCTGGCCCCAGTCCATTCTGCCCCAGCCCTCCTTGATCTCCAGTACAGCCAGAGTCCAGGGGCCCTGGACCACAGGATGGGGGAGGAAGCACACCACGAACACCCCCACCACGGCTCACAGCATCTGCAGGGCCTGGTCCTTCACCCCTCGGGGTATGTATGAACTGGAGCCCCGATGCTGGGTAGGGGACTGGGGCGAGCAGGGCCCGGGCAATGAGCAGGTTACAGACTACTACGAGGAAGAAGACCAAGACGAGGCACCCCACGATGATGAGTGGTGGCCACAGTCCGCTTCTGGTCGTCAGTCTTGTCGTGGTAGCCCTCAAAGCAGCGTGATACGTTGCCGTTGTCCACCTGGATGCCAGTTTCAAAGAAGTGCGGCATGGACATGGACAGAGTGAGCGCCCAGATGACCGCCGTGATGGCCACCCCGCGGCGCCAATGGTCAGACGAGGCGGCATCCAGCGGGCGCGTGATGGCCCAGTAACGGTTGACGCTGATGGCGGCGAGGAAGAGGACGGAGCAGTAGGTGTTGATGAAGAAGAACACACCGGTGACGTGGCACAGGAAGTCGCCGTAGCGCCAGTCACCGCGGTGGTGGTAGTAGCCAATCCAGAAGGGGAGGGCGCACACGAAGAGGTGGGCCACAGTCAGGTTGGCCATGTAGATGCGGATCTCATTCATGGCCTTGGTGTCTTGCATGCGCTGCAGCACGAACAGCACGTAACTGTTGGCTATCAGACCAAGGACGAACACAACACCTTAAAACACTGGGAAGAGTGTGTAACGGAAGTATGAGTCCAGGAGGGTTCTGTTGACGACTGTCGATGAGTTCACTGTCCTGGTCACAGTCCTCTTGCATCCCCATGGTCGACTCCACTGTTGGTTCTGCTAAAGCAAGGAACTCCCTCTGTGAGAATACTATATAAATGACTCATATTTCAAGACTAATTTTCACTTCAGTACTTCTCTTACTGCAGTCACGAGGGCTTTGTACATGTCTAGTAAAATCACTTTATTGGTCAATTGCATACAAGGTCCAACCAAAGATTTACTTCCGCTTTTAAAGACAAACATACATATACAGGTTTTAAGAGAGGTGCCACACTGGGTGCCGAGGAGATGTTGTTGTGGGGTGTTAAGTTCCTTGCGCAAGGGCACAATGGCATCTAAGATTTTATACAAGCAACCATGTAGTTGCCAGCTCACATCCCGTTGCCTCTCTAACCGCTAGGCTACCACCTGCCACCCAGAATAGCTATAGGCCTATCCAGTCTGTGCAGTTGTTGATTCACTGAATCACTTCCTGATATCACAGGAAGTGCATCACACACCAGCATATTTGAGAGTTTCACAAAATACTGTAAATGTAAATCAAATACAGTCAGCTATAACACATACAGTTGAGGTCGGAAGTTTACATACACTTAGGTCGGAGTCATTAAAACTCGTTATTCAACCACTACACAAATTTCTTGTTAACAAACTATAGTTTTGGCAAGTCAGTTAGGACATCTACTTTGTGCATGACACAAGTCACTTTTCCAACAATTGTTTACAGACAGATTATTTCACTTATAACTCAATGTATCAATATTCCAGTGGGTCAAAAGTTTACATACACTAAGTTGACTGTGCCTTTAAACAGCTTGGAAAATTCCAGAAAATTATGTCATGGCTTTAGAAGCTTCTGACATCATTTGAGTCAATTGGAGGTGTACCTGTGGATGTATTTCAAGGCCTACTGTCACGTTCTGACCCTAGTTATTGTGTTAATTGTTTGTTTTAGTTGGTCAGGCCGTTGGGTGGGCATTCTATGTTTTGTGTGTCTAGGTTGTTTTTCTGTGTTCGGCCTAGTATGGTTCTCAATCAGAGGCAGGTGTCGTTAGTTGTCTCTGATTGAGAATCATTCTTAGGTAGCCTGGGTTTCACTGTTATATTGTGGGTGATTGTTTCCGTGTCTTACACCACACGGTACTGTTTTCGGTTTTCGTTATTCACGGTGCGTTTATTGTTTTGTATAGAGTGTTCAGTTTATGTGTTTAATAAACAACCAATGACACTTACCACGCCGCATATTGGTCCTCCGAACCTTCTCGCCTCTTCAGACGAAGAGGAGGAAAACCATTACACCTACCTTCAAACTCAATGCCTCTTTGCTTGACATCATGGGAAAATAAAAATAAATCAGCCAAGACCTCAGACCTCCACAAGTCTGGTTCATCCTTGGGAGCAATTTCCAAACTCCTAAAGGTACCACGTTCATCTGTACAAACAACAGCACGCAATTAAAAACACCATGGGACCACGCAGCTGTCATACCGCTCAGGAAGGAGACGCATTCTGTCTCCTAGAGATGAAATGACTTTTGTGCGAAAAGTGCAAATCAATCCCAGAAAACCGCAAAGGACCTTGTGAAGATGCTGGAGGAAGCAGGTACAAAAGTATCTATATCCACAGTAAAACAAGTCCTATATCAACATAACTTGAAAGGCTGCTCAGCAAGGAAGAAGCCACTGCTCCAAAACTGCAATAAAAAAGCCAGACTATGGTTTGCAACTGCACATGGGGACAAAGATTGTACTTTTTGGGTATTCGTCCTCTGGTCTGATGAAACAAAAATAGAACTGTTTGGTAGAGGTCGACCGATTAATGGCCGATTTAATTAGGGCCAATTTCAAGTTTTCATAACAATCGGAAACCGGTATTTTTGGGCGCCGATTTTATTTTTTTATACCTTTTATACCTATTTAACTAGGCAAGTCAGTTAAGAACACATTCTTATTTTCAATAACTGCCTTGTTCAGGGCCAGAATGACAGATTTTCACCTTGTCAGCTCGGGGGATCCAATCTTGCAACCATACAGTTAACAAGTCCAACGCTATAACCACCTGCCTCTCGTTGCACTCCACAAGGTGTCACGTTCTGACCATCGTTCGTGTGTGTTTTCCTTGTTTTAGTGTTGGTCAGGACGTGAACTGGGTGGGCATTCTATGTTGGATGTCTTGTTTGTCTATTTCTATGTCTGGCCTGATATGGTTCTCAATCAGAGGCAGGTGTTAGTCATTGTCTCTGATTGGGAACCATATTTAGGTAGCCTGGGTTTCACTGTGTGTTGGTGGGTGATTGTCCTTAGTGTCCTGATGTCATTGTTTCTGTGTTAGGTTACACAAGTATAGGCTGTTTCGGTTTTCGTTAAGTTTATTGTTTTGGTAGTGTTTGTGTTTAGTGTGTTTTCTTCATTAAACATGGATTGCAATAGACACGCTGCATTTTGGTCCGACTCTCCTTCTCATACGGAAAACCGTTACGCCTGTTACGCGAATGCAGTAGAAGCCAAGGTAAGTTGCTAGCTAGCATTAAACTTATCTTATAAAAATCAATCAATCAATCATATCACTAGTTATAACTACACATGGTTGATGATATTACTAGTTTATCTAGCATGTCCTGCTATAATCGATGCAACGCTGGGGGATGATTTATCAAAAGCGCATTTGCAAAAAAAGCACAATCGTTGGACGACTGTAACTAACCATAAACACCAATGCCTTTCTTAAAAACAATACACAGAAGTATATATTTTTAAACCTGCATATTTAGCTAAAAGATATCCAGGTTAGCAGGCAATATTAACCAGGTGAAATTGTGTCACTTCTCTTGCGTTCATTGCACGCAGAGTCAGGGTATATGCAACAGTTTGGGCAGCCTGGCTCATTGCGAACTAATTTGCCAGAATTGTACATAATTATGACATAACATTGAAGGTTGTGCAAAGTAACAAGAATATTTAGACTTAGGGATGCCACCCGAACGGTTCCGTATTTCACTGAAATAAACGTTTTGATTTCGAAATGATAGTTTCTGGAATCTACCATATTAATGAACAAAGGCTCGTATTTCTGTGTGTTATGTTATAATTAAGTCTATGATTTGATAGAGCAGTCTGACTGAGCGATGGTAGGCAGCAGCAGGCTCGTAAGCATTCATTCAAACAGCACTTTCGTACATTTTGCCAGCAGCTCTTCGCAAGCACAGCGCTGTTTATGACTTCAAGCCTATCAGCCTAATGGCTGGTGTAACAGATGTGAAATGGCTAGCTAGTTAGCGGGGTGCGCGCTAATAGCGTTTCAAACGTCACTCGCTCTGAGACTTGGAGTAGTTATTCGCTTTGCTCTGCAAGGGCCGCGGCTTTTGTGGAGCGATGGGTAACGCTGCTTCGAGTGTGTCTGTTGTCGATGTGTTCCTGGTTCGAGCCCAGGTAGGGGCGAGGAGAGGGACAGACGCTATACTGTTACACTGGCAATAATATAGTGCCTATAAGAACATCCAATAGTCAAATGTATATGAAATACAAATGGTATAGAGAGAAATAGTCCTATAAATACTATATTAACTACAACCTAAAACCTCTTACCTTGGAATATTGAAGTCTCATGTTAAAAGGAATCACCAACTTTCATATGTTCTCATGTTCTGAGCAAGGAACTCAAACGTTAGCTTTTTATATTTTCCAACACTTTGTTTTTGCATTATTTAAACCAAATTTAACATGATTTGTATTGATATTTATTGGTATTATTGATATTTATTGGTATTATATTAAGTTAAAATATGTGTTCATTTAGTATTGTTGTAATTGTCATTATTACAAATATATATTTTTTAATAGGCCGATTAATCGGTATGTCCTCCAATAATCGGTATCGGTATCGGCGTTGAAAAATCATAATCGGTCGACCTCTACTGTTTGGTCATAATGACCATCGTTATGTTTGGAGGGAAAAGGGGGAGGCTTGCAAGCCGAAGAACACCATCCCAACTGTGAAGCACGGGTGTGGCAGCATCATGTTGTGGTGGTGCTTTGCTGCAGGAGGGACTGGTGCACTTCACAAAATAGATGGCATCATGAGGCAGGAAAATGATTTGGATATCTTGAAGAAACATCTTAAGACATCAGTCAGGAAGTTAAAGCTTGGTCGCAGATGTTTGTTCCAAATGGAGAATGACCCCAAGCATACTTCCAAAGTTGTGGCAAAATGGCTTAATAACAACAAAGCCCTGACCTCAATCCTATAGAAAATGTGAGGGCAGAACTGAAAAATCGTGTGCGAGCAAGGAGGCCTACAAACCTGACTCAGTTACACCAGCCCTGTCAGGAGGAATGGGCCAAAATTCATCCAACTTATTGTGGGAAGCTTGTGGAAGGCTACCCAAAATGTTTGACCCAAGTTAAACAGTTTTAAGGCAATGCTACCAAATACTAATTGAGCGTATGTAAACATCTGACCCACTGGGAATGTGACGAAAGAAATAAAAGCTGAAATAAATAATTCTCTCTACTATTATTCTGACATTTCACATTCTTAAAATAAAGTGGTGATCCTAACTGACCTAAGACAGGGAATTTTTACTAGGATTAAAATTGAGTTTAAATATATTTGGCTAAGGTGTATGTAAACTTCCGACTTCAACTGTACATGACGTGTCTTGCAACACTTGGGTCACCAGCATTTTCTGGTCTGCTACCAAGCAGCAATACTGCTCTCTGTGTTCAAACAGCTAAATCATTTTTTAAGTGCCAACAGTATTTTGGAAAAATTCCAATCTGGTTTTCGTCTCCACCAGAGCACAGAGACAGCCTTACTTAGTGGTAAATGATCTTAGAGCCAACACAGATGCCAACCAGCTCTCTGTCCTCTGTCCCTGATTTAAGTGCTGCATTCGACACTGTTGACAATGATGTCCATCTGGACAGACAGGGGAGGTTGGCCTCTCTGGTCCAGTTCTAAATTGGTTTAGGACCTATTTAACTGGTCGAGAGTTTTGTCACCCTTGGTGAATATAACTCAGAGAAAATACATATCACGTGGGATTCCACAAGGTTTGATTTTGGGTCCAGTACTGTTCAGTTTATATATAAAATCTAATTAAATCAAATGTAATGTTATTGGTCACATACACATACAGTGGGGCAAAAAAAGTTTTTAGTCAGCCACCAATTGTGCAAGTTCTCCCACTTAAATTACAGGCCTCTCTCATCTTTTTATCAGGTTTTTTTATTTATTTATTTATTTTACCTTTATTTAACCAGGTAGGCTAGTTGAGAACAAGTTCTCATTTGCAACTGCGACCTGGCCAAGATAAGGCATAGCAGTGTGAACAGACAACACAGAGTTACACATGGAGTAAACAATTAACAAGTCAATAACACAGTAGAAAAAAGGGGAGTCTATATATACATTGTGTGCAAAAGGCATGAGAAGGTAGGCAAATAATTACAATTATGCAGATTAACACTGGAGTGATAAATGATCAGATGGTTATGTACAGGTAGAGATATTGGTGTGCAAAAGAGCAGAAAAATAAATAAAAACAGTATGGGGATGAGGTAGGTGAAAATGGGTGGGCTATTTACCAATAGACTATGTACAGCTGCAGCGATCGGTTAGCTGCTCAGATAGCAGATGTTTGAAGTTGGTGAGGGAGATAAAAGTCTCCAACTTCAGCGATTTTTGCAATTCATTCCAGTCACAGGCAGCAGAGAACTGGAACGAAAGGCGGCCAAATGAGGTGTTGGCTTTAGGGATGATCAGTGAGATACACCTGCTGGAGCGCGTGCTACGGATGGGTGTTGCCATCGTAACCAGTGAACTGAGATAAGGCGGAGCTTTACCTAGCATGGACTTGTAGATGACCTGGAGCCAGTGGGTCTGGCGACGAATATGTAGCGAGGGCCAGCCGACTAGAGCATACAAGTCGCAGTGGTGGGTGGTATAAGGTGCTTTAGTGACAAAACGGATGGCACTGTGATAAACTGCATCCAGTTTGCTGAGTAGAGTGTTGGAAGCAATTTTGTAGATGACATCGCCGAAGTCGAGGATCGGTAGGATAGTCAGTTTTACTAGGGTAAGTTTGGCGGAGGCTTTGTTGCGGAATAGAAAGCCGACTCTTGATTTGATTTTCGATTGGAGATGTTTGATATGGGTCTGGAAGGAGAGTTTAGAGTCTAGCCAGACACCTAGGTACTTATAGATGTCCACATATTCAAGGTCGGAACCATCCAGGGTGGTGATGCTGGTCAGGCGTGCGGGTGCAGGCAGCGAACGGTTGAAAAGCATGCATTTGGTTTTACTAGCGTTTAAGAGCAGTTGGAGGCCACGGAAGGAGTGCTGTATGGCATTGAAGCTCGTTTGGAGGTTAGATAGCACAGTGTCCAAGGACGGGCCGGAAGTATATAGAATGGTGTCGTCTGCGTAGAGGTGGATCAGGGAATCGCCCGCAGCATGAGAAACATCATTGATATATACAGAGAAAAGAGTCGGCCCGAGAATTGAACCCTGTGGCACCCCCATAGAGACTGCCAGAGGACCGGACAGCATGCCCTCCGATTTGACACACTGAACTCTGACTGCAAAGTAATTGGTGAACCAGGCAAGGCAGTCATCCGAAAAACCGAGGCTACTGAGTCTGCCGATAAGAATACGGTGATTGACAGAGTCGAAAGCCTTGGCAAGGTCTATGAAGACGGCTGCACAGTACTGTCTTTTATCGATGGCGGTTATGATATCGTTTAGTACCTTGAGCGTGGCTGAGGTACACCCGTGACCGGTTCGGAAACCAGATTGCACAGCGGAGAAGGTACGGTGGGATTCAAGATGGTCAGTGACCTGTTTGTTGACTTGGCTTTCGAAGACCTTAGATAGGCAGGGCAGGATGGATATAGGTCTGTAACAGTTGGGTCCAGGGTGTCGCCCCCTTTGAAGAGGGGGATGACTGCGGCAGCTTTCCAATCCTTGGGGATCTCAGACGATATGAAAGAGAGGTTGAACAGGCTGGTAATAGGGGTTGCGACAATGGCGGCGGATAGTTTCAGGAATAGAGGGTCCAGATTGTCAAGCCCAGCTGATTTGTACGGGTCCAGGTTTTGCAGCTCTTTCAGAACATCTGCTATCTGGATTTGGGTAAAGGAGAACCTGGAGAGGCTTGGGCGAGTAGCTGCGGGGGGGGGGGGGAGCTGTTGGCCGAGGTTGGAGTAGCCAGGCGGAAGGCATGGCCAGCCGTTGAGAAATGCTTGTTGAAGTTTTCGATAATCATGGATTTATCGGTGGTGACCGTGTTACCTAGCCTCAGTGCAGTGGGCAGCTGGGAGGAGGTGCTCTTGTTCTCCATGGACTTCAGTGTCCCAGAACTTTTTGGAGTTGGAGCTACAGGATGCAAACTTCTGCCTGAAGAAGTTGGCTTTAGCTTTCCTGACTGACTGTGTGTATTGGTTCCTGACTTCCCTGAACAGTTGCATATCGCGGGGACTATTCGATGTTAGTGCAGTCCGCCACAGGATGTTTTTGTGCTGGTCGAGGGCAGTCAGGTCTGGAGTGAACCAGGGGCTATATCTGTTCTTAGTTCTGCATTTTTTGAACGGAGCATGCTTATCTAAAATGGTGAGGAAGTTACTTTTAAAGAAAGACCAGGCATCCTCAACTGACGGGATGAGGTCAATGTCCATCCAGGATACCCGGGCCAGGTCGATTAGAAAGGCCTGCTCACAGAAGTGTTTTAGGGAGCGTTTGACAGTGATGAGGGGTGGTCGTTTGACTGCGGCTCCGTAGCGGATACAGGCAATGAGGCAGTGATCGCTGAGATCCTGGTTGAAGACAGCGGAGGTGTATTTGGAGGGCCAGTTGGTCAGGATGACGTCAATGAGGGTGCCCTTGTTTACAGAGTTAGGGTTGTACCTGGTGGGTTCCTTGATGATTTGAGTGAGATTGAGGGCATCTAGCTTAGATTGTAGGACTGCCGGGGTGTTAAGCATATCCCAGTTTAGGTCACCTAACAGAACAAACTCTGAAGCTAGATGGGGGGCGATCAATTCACAAATGGTGTCCAGGGCACAGCTGGGAGCTGAGGGGGGTCGGTAGCAGGCGGCAACAGTGAGAGACTTATTTCTGGAGAGAGTAATTTTCAAAATTAGTAGTTCGAACTGTTTGGGTATGGACCTGGAAAGTATGACATTACTTTGCAGGCTATCTCTGCAGTAGACTGCAACTCCTCCCCCTTTGGCAGTTCTATCTTGACGGAAGATGTTATAGTTGGGTATGGAAATCTCAGAATTTTTGGTGGCCTTCCTGAGCCAGGATTCAGACACGGCAAGGACATCAGGGTTAGCAGAGTGTGCTAGAGCAGTGAGTAAGACAAACTTAGGGAGGAGGCTTCTGATGTTGACATGCATGAAACCAAGGCTTTTTCGATCACAGAAGTCAACAAATGAGGGTGCCTGGGGACATGCAGGGCCTGGGTTTACCTCCACATCACCCGCGGAACAGAGAAGGAGTAGTATGAGGGTGCGGCTGAAGGCTATCAAAACTGGTCGCCTAGGGCGTTGGGGACAGAGAATAAGAGGAGCAGGTTTCTGGGCATGGTAGAATATATTCAGGGCATAATGCGCAAACAGGGGTATGGTGGGGTGCGGGTACAGCGGAGGTAAGCCCAGGCACTGGGTGATGATGAGAGAGGTTGTATCTCTGGACATGCTGGTTGTAATGGGTGAGGTCACCGCATGTGTGGGGGGTGGGACAAAGGAGGTATCAGGGGTATAAAGAGTGGAACTAGGGGCTCCATTGTAAACTAAAACAATGATAACTAACCTGCACAACAGTATACAAGGCATATTGACATTTGAGAGAGACATACAGCGAGGCATACAGTAATCACAGGTGTTGAATTGGGAGAGCTAGGTACACTTCAACTATGACAGACAAAATGAAAAAAAAAATCCAGAAAATCACATTGTAGGATTTTTAATGAATTTATTTGCAAATTATGGTGGAAAATAAGTATTTGGTCAATAACAAAAGTTTATCTCAATACTTTGTTATATACCCTTTGTTGGCAATGACAGAGGTCAAACGTTAACTGTAAGTCTTCACAAGATTTTCACACACTGTTGCTGGTATTTTGGCCCATTCTTCCATGCAGATCTCTTCTAGAGCAGTGATGTTTTGGGGCTGTTGCTGGGCAACACGGACTTTCAACTCCCACCAAAGATTTTCTATGGGGTTTTCTATGGGGTTGAGATTTTGACCTGTCCCCAGGACCTTGAATTGCTTCTTTCGAAGCCACTCCTTCGTTGCCATCAATCGTCAACCCATCAATTCAAGATTGAACTGTGTCCTTCACTGAATATACTACAGAATTCACATGAGCTCCATAGACTGGTCTTCCCTGGCTGTCTGACCCTTCTAGGACCCCTGTCACCATCTGATCCTGCTAAGACATGATGAACATAGTGTTGTGTACTGACTCCACTGTGGTCAATTATTTAGAAACGGTCCTCTTTCTGGTTTGTATGCTGTTAGCCTACCTATTGTATTAAAAGCACATATTTCTCGCATTATTCACACAGTCAGAATTCACTGCTTCAACTTCAATAGCCTACCTCTCCTAGATGGTAGAGAGGTTTCATGTGTGCCTAGTATGCGTGGTCTCAATGAAATACATGGGCAGAAAATCATGTGGCAGTTACAGTGTCTGTAAATAAATATTGATAATGAAAATAAATGGAGGGCGCTCAACTAACGTGAGTCGAAGTGCAATCAAAACATGTAATCATGATTGAAAAGGAAAATGCACAACACACACATACGTTAGGTTTCTATGTGACCACATGAGCTTAGGTTACTATGGTGAACACATATGTTACAGGCTGACCACACCGCTCGCTTCGCATGCACGAGTGTTGCAAAATACATTTAGAAATCTATATTATTAAATGATTGCACGCACACTGCTCACGAGCGTCTGCGTTGCCAAGGGCTAGCGTTGTGCTTTCTCCCCGAGTGCTGCGCTCCAAAGCACCTCTCACTCACATGAAGAAGACAGTCTACAAGTGAAGACAGATACATCAGTCACACAACTGCTCGAGTCCTTATCCATTTCCGAGGTGCATATTGGAAGAACTGTCCACATTTACTTTTCGTCAGCCAACAAGATGAGTAGGCCTAACGAACAGCAAAAGCACTAGCCTATGTCAATCTACTATCCCCATATTACAAAAGTTGACCTATTCTGTGCGAGAAATAAACATTCCAAAATATAGTCCAGGACAGTTGTGGGATGCGATATATCTCAAATTAATACACTAACTGTTTTACACAATGTGGCTGACGAAATAGTTTAGCTTAAAATGTTGATAAACTATATGGCTATTTCTTCACATTATAAGCGCAGCAATGCGCACACTACAGTAGGATAGAAGCATGAATGTTCCATTAGCGGGAAAACACTATTTTCAAAAGTGACCGCAAATGCGATTATGGATGTAATGCTTTAATTATATAGATGCGTTTTTATGGTGAAAATGATCTTCCCCAAACGTGAAACTCATGCGCTGCTTATGCATGCCAGTTAGCCTCTACACGCCTTGTAAAGCAAATTAATGTGCTTAATTTTAAGAAGCTATTTGGCCACTTTAGTTGTGATACAAACCTTATCAAAACATATGGCCTATGGGCTAGGCTACATGAGGTGTGCGACTATGATTCGAAAAAGTCGCAAAAAAGGCATTGTTTCTTAAGCTGAGCATCATTGTCACGTTGTCGAAAGGAGCGGACCAAGGCACAGCGTGCATATAGTTCCACATACTTTATTTCAAAGTGAAACTTAACAAAAACAACAAAGAAAAAACTAACGTCCAGTTGTTAGGAATTTTATGAATAATGACTAAACAATATCTACATTATAAATAGAACTATAACTAATGAAAATTATAATCTGTTTTATTATATCTGATTAATAATATTAATTCATAAGGGAGGGGTTGTGGAGCATGAGACAGGGGGTAATTAAATTAAATAAATACCATTCCAGACAGGTTGGAGAAGACTGGAATTGTGGGTTTTTAAGTAAGCAGAAAGGGTCGATAACCTATGGTTGAACCGACTCAACTTAGCTCTGGGATGTTTAGATAAGGCAGTGTGTGTTTTCTTAGGTTTTCCATTAGCTGGAACTGTCTGCTGAATGGTGATGGATGAAAACTTCTGAAGTTTTATCTTGATTTAACTGTGTGTCTGGTGTGAGAGAGCGAAGGGGTGGGAATAAACTTTTCAACTTTTGTTGGGTCCTGGTTGATAGGAGGAAGAACATTTTATGCCCTATGACGTCACATTTTGTATATAGACTGTTGTTCGTGGTTACATGGCAGCGCGCTCCGAGAATAAATACTATTATCTCATTTTGATAAGACTGGTCTCTGTCTATTTTATGCAAATAGGAATCTTACAAATTCTTATAAAATAGACTGAGCGATTTAATTAGTAGGAATTATGAAATTCCAGCGACACCAGTACAGAGCGCACTTAGACACTAACTGAAAATAATATCCCACAACACAGGTGGGAACAATGGGCAACTTAAGTATGATCCCCAATTAGAGACAACGATAATCAGCTGCCTCTAATTGGGAACCATGCAAATACCAACATAGAAATAGAAACGCTAGAAACCCCCCTAGTCACGCTCTGACCTATACACCATAGAGAACCCAGAGGGCTTGGAACGTGACAATGATTCACAAGTGATAATATATAATTGGCTAATATTGTCACCCATCAGACTATTCTTGATTTAATCTTGTCTTTACATGTACTAAATCATATATGTGTGACATTTGTTTTGATTTAGAATGGACCAATATCCTGCACCTCAAAACAGGGGCAACAGGTAAAAACACATGTTATATATGCACTTAAATAGTGAATGGAGGATCCTTTTCCCGTGGTTTATTTTCATGCCAGTCAGGTAGGCTCTACTCCTGTTGTAAAGATAAACAATGTGCTTAATATTAGTAAAGTTGAGAAATAAATACAGTTGGCTCCCTCTCCGGCCTCTAGGTCACCAGGCTGCTCGTTATGGCGCACACCAGTCACCATTGTAATGTGCATCTGCGCATAACGACACTCACCTGGACTCCATCACCTCCTTGATTACCTGCCCATTATATGTCACTCCCTTTGGTTTCTTCCCCAGGCGTCATTGTTTTTGTTTCTGTTTCTTAAATGTATTCACGCCCTGAACTTGCTTCCCGACTATCAGCGTACAACGTTACATAGGCCTAGCTTATAGGAAGCTTGAAGAGGCCATCACTCTGTTTTCTTGTGCAATTGCATAGCCTATACAAATGTTGCGCAACATGAGATCTTGGGCTCTCATGAAGTGTTTGATTAGATTTTCGATTACATTTGCATTGATGTCAGAGTGACTAGAGGGATAATATAGTGCTGAGTACCAGGCAGTTAGCAAGTTTGGTATGCTACTAATGACCATCAGCAGCATCAGAGCTTGGAGAAGCCTAAATACTTTGACTAAAGACAGCAGCCTTAAGTGGGATGAAGAAATCGTCCCAGACAAGACTTCTAATGTGCACCGTGACGGTGAAGCCGACGAACATTAGAGCTGTTTATTACTGTGTCAGTGTGAAAAGTAGATAATTAGCTGACAAATCAATAACGTCACATTGACATACTGACTAATACAACTCACATTGCACTGAAAAAACATCAGAATATCAATCTTCAATCATTTTGCCGATGGTTTCATTGTTTAATTCAGGTCTAGTTTGATTGAGGAAAAAATAATAGATAATGTAAGCCAACTTTTGGCCAGCTCTCTCTCTAACAGTACGTCAACTAGCAAAAACTTTCATTTCATGAAATGGACATACACAAAATAGTCCAATTTGGTGAAGTGAAATTCTAAAAAATAACTTGATTCAAAATATTCTAAAAAATGGAGAAGTGGCGCATGCATATGTATTCACCCCCTTTGCTATGAAGCCCCTAAATAAGATCTGGTGCAAATTACCTTCAGAAGTCACATAATTTATAAAATAAATTATACCTGTGTGCAATATAAGTGTCACATGATCTACATACATATATATACACCTGTTCTGAAAGGCCCAAGAGTCTGCAACACCACTAAGCAAGGGGCACCACCAAGCAAGCAGAAATATGAAGACCAAGGAGCTCACTAAACAGATCAGGGACAACGTTGTGGAGAGGTACAGATCAGGGTTGGGTTAAAAAAATATATCTAAAACTTTGAACATCCCATGGAGCACCATTAAATCTGTTATTAAAAAAATGAAAGAATATGGCAACACAACAAACCTGCCAAGAGAGGGCCACCTACCAAAACTCATGGACCAGGCAAGGAGAGCATTAATCAGAGAGGCAACAAAGAGCTGCAAAGCTCCACAGCAGAGATTGGAGTATCTGTCCATAAGACCACTTTAAACCGTACACTCCACAGAGCTGGGCCAGAAAAAAGCCTTTGCTTAAAGAAAATTACAAGCAAACACGTTTGGTGTTCGCCAAAAGGCATGTGGGAGACTCCCCAAACATATGGAAGAAGGTACTCTGGTCAGATTAGACAAAAACGTATCTTAAACTCTATGTCTGGTGCAAACCCAACACCTCTCATCACCCCGAGAACACCACCCCCACAGTGAAGCATGGTGGTGGCAGCATCATGCTGTGGGGATGTTTTTCATCGGCAGGGACTGGGAAACTGGTCAGAATTGAAGGAATGATGGATGGTGCTAAATACAGGGAAATTCTCGATGGAAACTTGTTTCAGTCTTCCAGAGATTTGAGACTGGGACGGAGGTTCACCTTCCAGCAGGACAATGGCCCTAAGCATACTGCTAAAGCAACACTTGAGTGGTTTAAGGGGAAATATTTAAATGTCTTGGAATGGCCTAGTCAAAGCCCAGACCTCAATCCAATTGAGAATCTGTGGTATGACTTAAATATTGCTGTACACCAGCAGAACCTATCCAACTTGAAGGACCTGGACAGTTTTGCCTTGAAGAATGGGCAAAAAATCCCAGTGGCTAGATGTGCCAAGCTTATAATGACATACTCCAAGAGACTTGCAGCTGTAGTTGCTGCAAAAGGTGGCTCTACAAAGTATTGACTTTGGGAGGGGTGTATAGTTATGCACGCTCAAGAACAGTTTTTTTTGTGTTATTTCTTGTTTGTTTCACAATGAAAAATATTTTGCATTTTCAAAGTGGTAGGCATGTTGTGTAAATCAAATGATACAAACCCCCAAAAAATCTATTTTAATTCCAGGTTGTAAGGCAACAAAATAGGAAAAATGCCAAAGGAGGTGAATACTTTCACAAGCCACAGTACTTCTGTCTTTTGGATGGTTGTCCTTTTGCATCACCTAACGTCTGTTGAGCTTCAATTGGTGGACAGATAGCCTTACATTATCCTGCAAAATGTCTTGATAAACTTAATAATAAATATTTCTGTGGATGATAGCAAGCTGTCCAGGACTTGAGGCAGCAAACCAGCCCCAAACCATAATTCTCCCTCCACCATAATTTACAGTTGGGAGGTTTTTATGTTGGTGTACTGTGCTTTTTTTTCTCCACACATAGTGTTGTGTGTTCCTTCCAAACAACACAACTTTAGTTGAATCTGTCCACATAATATTTTGCCAGTAGCGCTGGAACATCCAGGTGCTCTTTTGCAAACTTCAGATGTGCAGCAATGTTTTTTTTGGACAGCTTCTTCCTTGATGTCTTCTCATGAACACCATTCTTGTTGAGTGTTTTACGTATTGTAGACTCGTCAACAGAGATTTTAGCATCTTCCAGAGATTTTTGTAAGTCTTTAGCTGACACTCTATGATTCTTCTTAACCTCATTGATCATTCTGCGCTGTGCTTTTGCAGTCATCTTTACAGGATGGCCACTCCTAGAGAGAGTAGCAACAATGCTGAAATTTCTCAATTTATAGACAATTTGTGTTATCGTGGACTGACTTTTAGAGATACTTTTGTAACCCTTTCCAGCTTTATGCAAGGCAACCATTCTTAATTTTAGGTCTTCTGACATCTATTTAGTTTGAGGCATGGTTCACATCAGGCAATTCTTCTTGTGAATAGCAAACTCAAATAACTCAAATTTTGTGTGTGTTTTTTATGGGGCAGGGCAGCTCTAACCAAAATCTCCAATCTGGTCTCATTGATTCGACTCCAGGTTAGATGACTCCTGACTCCAATTAGCTTTTGGGGAAGTCATTAGTCTAGGGGTCCACATACGTTTTCCAACCTACACTGTGAATGTTTAAATTATATATTCAATATAGACAAGACAAATTAACGAATAACAAACAAATTATTATAAGCACACTGTGTTTGTCTATTGTTGTGACTTAGATGAAGACCAGATCAAAATTTATGTCAAATTTATGCAGAAATCCAGGTAATTCCAAAGGGTTCACATACTGTTTCTTGCCAAAGAGTAGCTAGTGTCTGTTCATTTTACAACTTGGTGAAAGAGCGCAACGCATAAACTCATTCAAACTATCTGCACACTTCCAGTCAGATGCAAATGTACTTTAATAGAAGCTAAGCTGTCGGTCAGATTACCTTCATTAAAGACCCACTCCAGTTTCCATAGAACCTCTTTAATCACCTGATTTCCTCTGACATAGTACAAGTGGGGGGAGGGGGTCTTTCTGCGCTTTGCCCTGAACTGGTCCTCTATTGTTCCCACAAGGAAGGCGGGATGCCAATTACGTCAGAGTGCACCATCAGACCAACGCATTGAATTGGTCCTCCTATTGTTGCCACACAAGGAAGGCGGGATGCCAATTACGTCCGAGTGCACCATCAGACCAACGGACTGAATTGGCAAACACTTGCATTTCACGATTGTGTCTAAAAGACACTATTTTGCTCAAAACATGTTTTTTTTTACCCTTCAGTGTGTGTAATTTACTGTAGTTATACTTGGATTCTCGTTTTTCAATAGGAAAAGTAAAACAATATGTTCCTTTTTTCCAGTTTAGCATTCAGCATTTAGCATCCAGCACCTTCACTAATCATTTTTTTGGGGGGTGTATGGAAGATTCTGCCAATTATGCCTACCTGGGGTGGCAGGTAGCCTAGTAATTACAGCGTTGGGCCAGTAACCAAATGATTTCTGGATTGAATCCCTGAGCTGACAAGATAAAAACCTGTTGTTCTGCCCTGAACAAGGCAGTTAACCTACTGTTCCCGGGTAGGCAGTCATTGTAAATGAGAATTTGTAATTATTAGTATTATTAGCAACAAAGCAGTTACCCCACCATTTTTTTTGGTAAACAGCTGAGGGATGTTGCTGGAAAAATGAAACCACTCTCAAATTCCTTGACGGAGCTATGGATGCATGGACTGACCATCCATTAGATCACAATTATATTTGAACCATTTGTAAATGTTAGAAATACACTAGTGTCTTATTCCATTGTATACAAACAACGGAATAAAACATGTTTAGGTGATATTTTGGGTTCTGATGGGGTTGGAAAGTTGACCTAAACTCATGAGTTATGTATAAATTCTTAAAGAATGAATGGCTATATGTAATTCATAGGAAAGTCCATGCATGGAGTACCAATCCCAGATTTCCCTTTTAAGAACGGCTTGTTCAATGTTTTCTAATACTGTATAATATCATTTAGGTTTCTTGGCGTCAACTCTGGCTCTAGTAGAAACTCATTATTAGTGCAGTGAAATATGTTAGACGAGTACATTTGTTTAAACGTTTTAAACACGAAATACTTGTAAAATAACGAAAATGTTTACAGGTAGGCTAATAAAGAAAAGCTAAATATATTTTAAATCTAAACCAGAATCTTAACGCGCAATCTAGTCTGTGTAGAGCAGATACTCTATTTAGCTACATTTCCTGTAAAAAAAATGAATACATACATTTTCTAAGAAAACAGCAAGAAATGTGCTCTTACCTGAGAGCGTGGCTCTTTCCTCGATGCGTTCTGTATTTCTGTGTTTGTGTGTTCTAGATAAACGCTATTAGGTTACCTTGAAACCAGCATATGTTAGGCTACATCGTAAACATCTCTATAGCCTAATACGTGTGCGCGAATGTACATACTACAATAACGTAATCCACCATGAAGCACGGAGGCGCGCGTCTGACAACACCGGCTGCGTGTACTGGACAGACGCAATGATTTACAGGATATCCTGCCCTACCCATTAAAAGAGGTGTGAATTTGTGTCAACTTGTGCACCACTGGTTGAACTTGGGAAGCCCATGAGCATAGACCTACTGTCAGTGAAGTAAAGTAACTAAGTATACATATCGTTTTTGGGGGTTTCTGTACTTTACTATTTATATTTTTGACAACTTTTACTTCGCTACATTCCTAAAGAAAGTACTGTATTCACATTTTTCTCCAATACATTTTCTCCAACACCCAAAAGTACTAATTACATTTTAAATGCTCAGATTGGACAGAAATATGGTCCAATTTACGCACCTCTCAATGAAACGTGTTTCATCCCTAATGCCTTTAATCTGGTGGATTTAGTGCCACAGGGTCAACTCAACAACTGACAGCTGCACCATCCCTTCCAACTCAACATGACTGCTGACAGCTGCACCATCCCATCCAACTCAACATGACAACTGACAGCTGCACCATCCCATCCAACTCAACATAACAACTGACAGCTGCACCATCCCATCCAACTCAACAGTCAGGAACCTTGGTGTTACATTTGACCCCACTCTGTCATTTGAACCCCACATCCTGAACATCACCAAGTCAGCCTTCTTCCACCTCGAAAACATCTCACGACTCACACCCTCTCTCACTGACCCCAGTGCTGAAACCCTCATTCACGTCTTGGTTTCATCACACCTGGACTACTTCAACGGCCTTCTCTACGGACTCCCCGCCAAAACACTGGACAGACTTCAACATGTTAAAATTCAGCTGCAGGAGTCCTCACACATACCAGACGTTGGGACCACATCACCCCCATCCTCATCAAACTCCACTGGCTCCCACTTCAATACAGGATCATCTTCAAATAGCTCATGCTCACCTACAAAGCAATCAATGGACTGGCGCCCACATACCTTACAGACCCCCTGCACTCCTACACAAGAGGGGTGTAGTCCTATCCCTGAGCCACATTTCAGAACAAATAGCTTACTTGTTTGACTGGTCATTAATGGATATTACTCTTCTTCCTCTCTGGGGAATAATTTAGTGAAATATCAGCGGCTTAAAGCCACAGTCTGTGATTTGAAAAAGAACAAAACGGACGCCCCTCTATTTCTTTTGTACAGCCTTCAAGCTTGTAAACAAATTATAGTGTTTAAAAAATATATGAATAGATTTATTTGTAGAAATGTTTTGTTGTTGCATTTAACTGATGAATTTATGTTGTTGTCTGAGCTACAGACTGCTATATCATTCCGGTAATACAGGATTAGTAAAGGCCCAGTGCACTACTTTTCTGGTAATTTGTACATTCTGATTTTTCAGGTGGTGCTGCAGTACCCCATCAGAACCCAACATACACACTTGTTTTCTATATGTCATGGACTGTTAGTCCTTGTATCTAGAGCTCTGTATATGAATTTGAGAAGAGTTACTTTTACCTAGCCCCATTATTCAGTTCAGCTGTTTACCCAAAAAAATAGAGGGGTGTCCGTTTTGTTCTTTTTCAAATCACAGACTGTCCATGACATATAGAAAACAAGTGTGTATTGTGGGTTCTGATGGGGTACTGCAGCACCACCTGAAAAATCAGAATGTACAAATTACCAGAAAAGTAGTGCACTGGGCCTTTACTAATCCTGTATTACCAGAATGATATAGCAGTCTGTAGCGCAGAGAACAAAATAAATTAATCAGTTAAATGCAACAACGAAAAATGTCTGCAAATCAATCTATTCATATATTTTTTAAACATTATAATTTGTTTACAAGCATGATGGCTGTACTTTCAGATTGAATGCATCCAACTGGTATTTACAACTTCACAACTGGTAATTACCATCTTCCCAATTGGTTATGAACGCAGCATCAGGTACATTAAACGGGCAATCCAGGATTGGTACATACATTTGTTTACTTTTAAATTGATGATAATTAGCCATGGATTCTTAGAGAACATAACTTCTAAATGCATAATGAGCTTAGGTTCTACTTTCTTCTCAGCAGATTGCCCTTTTAATATTTGTTTATGACCTAATATTACTAACATTCCAAGAGTCCCTCGGGGCTCTACAGATGCACTTTGCAGCTGCCTTTCTCTGAACAAACGTTTTAATAAATTAGTCCGTGGTAATGACTGCCATTCCACATTATAACCACAGGGTGGCTCAAAAGATTTCGATACAAGCTCTGTGACTTCATCTTTTTTTTAAACTTTCTCTCCTCAAATAAACTATATTTGAGTGAGTGTATGGTAGAGTGAGTTTGTGAGTACTAATGTAACCAGTGTGTGAGCGTTATACTACTTCTACCCAGAGGCTTGGGCTTTTGTGGTATAGTCCGTATGATGCTTGGCTCTGCGTTATAGGAGTTAGGTTCGAGTCCCCGTTACAGCTCGAACTTTCTCCTGCTACACTATTGCCTGATTGGCACTGTAGAACCGACCTGAACTGTACTGTGCTGGCTCAGATACTGTCTTTTCACCTTGTCCTCTTTTAGCATGGTTCCAGCAACTATCATGTATGCTTAACCAGGCCAGCCCAGTACAGCTCTGCTTTGAATGGCTCGTTTGGCCCTAAAGTCTGAATCAGGCTTATGACTGGGGTTATTGTTTCCCCATCCAGATCACAATAAAAGCAGGCCAGGTAACCTAAGACTAAGTGATAGCCATTTACAGTTACTCCCTTCCCTGGTGCCTGCGGCTGCCTACAATGTAGTGCAGAGTCACAACAGAAATGATGAAATGCTGTGTGTCCCGCTGTGTGAAGTCCAGTTTTATGACCCTTAAAACTGCCTGGATTTCTCTCTGTGGTTAATGTCAGTCTCTTTGCACTTTCCCCTGTTTTCATATCAAAGTCTACGTTTAAGTACATGGGTCCACACAAGCACCATATGTACCAATATACCCAGCATCGCGGTGCCCAACTGCCAACAACATCATTCCTGCTTTAAGGTTAAAGGTGCAATGCAGCCATTTTTATCTCAATATCATTTATGGGTAACAATTAAGAACCTTACTGTGACTGTTTTCAATTAAAATGGTCAAAATTAGCTTTTTAACAAAGAGCAATTTCTCAAGCAATAATTTAGCTAGGAGAGTCTGGGAGTGGTCTGAGTGAGGGGCATAATTGGACGAGCCTAATGGGAGGGATATGTAACCAGACAACGATCTGTAATTGGCTTAATTTATACTGCCAGGTGATGTTACCAGGCAGGCCAAAACTCCATCCCACCTAAACAGGCAGACATTTCAGGTGGTCTTTTCAAACAACTTTTACACTAAAAGGGAATTATCGTCAGTTTGAACAATGTCACAGTATTATTCAAACCTCATAGTGTGGAAATATATATAAAACACAGGAAATCAAGTTTTTGACTGCACTGGGCCTTTACCGATTGGCTCTAACCACATTGCTGTTATTAAGGTTTGCAGAGAACACGATAAAGAGACTTTGTGGTTATCCAGGCAGACATACTCCGAAGCCTAGACTGTATACAAGTGAATGAGCAGTGCTTACTACGTCTTGAGAGTGAACATTGGGTGTGGAGTGACATTTTTGAAGGGAGTTAAGATGGGGCTTGGAGGGCTTAATGTTTTTGGTGTTTAGGTGGGAATAGAATTATCTACCAACACTAATGCTTTGACGTCAGCTCTGACTGATGATGGTATACATTGTTACATAGGTCAACCTATGGAATTCACCATCATCTCCCAACCTCCCAAACCCTTTGGACAAGTCGAGGGCGCCCCAACTGGGCCCAGGTGTGCAACGCACCGGGAGAATGTTGGCAGGAGCCCAGAGGTTTTATGGGCTAGCGTGGAGACGGTCGGGAGACATTTGGGGTTTACATTCCAGAGGGAGGCTATTGGAGGCACCTGGTGAACACCTTTTACGGTCGCTGCCGTTTAATCCACAGCCTGTCCTTACTGAAAGACATGAATGTCTAGCAATACATTGTATCTCCACGGCCCTCGACATAAGCACAGGCCCACTTAAAACGAAGGAAGAAAAAAAAGAAGATAAATGGATAGTACTTTGCTTTGCCTGGCAGTAGCACTGCTGGGCCTGGGATGAAACGTTTTTGGCAGGCTATATACTGTAGTTGCCAAGACAGATTTACCACAATGGAATGTGCTTCAATAGTGATAGGGCATGCGAGGGCAAACTGTTAAAGACTGATGTGCCTTCATCTCCAGATAGGAGCTGACACTGAGGTTTACTGTACATACCTCAAGAGTAGCCAAGCTACATACCTACACATGTACAACCCCGGAGTCAGAGTTCGATCCCCGTATTCCAACCTTCCCACTGTTTCTCCCGTAGAAACAGAATGAATAGAACGGGCGTCCCCATTCAAGTCAATGACGGCATAATGGGTGGACTGGCGGCCATTGCGAATGTACCCGTAGGAGCAAAGCAGGAAGTGTATACAAATGAATGTGTGCTGTGATTGGAGAATTCAACTCAACTGACATGACAAACAATACATTCCATTGCATGAGCCACACAGTTAATAATTAACATAATTTGAATCAACATTACCATGGGAATTATTGCATAACATTACCAGGCAGCCATTGCGAGTGTACCCATGAGTTTATCAGTCAAATTGCCAGGGTTAGAGGTTCCAAGCCCGTTCTATTCATTCAATTTCTATGGTTACTCCCACTTGCTAATCTCCACCTTTGAGTTCATAAAGCATCCAAATACGAGAAGGAGAGCAGAATTCCAATCTCCTTTATACTAAATAAGATAAATCAATGTGCCTTCAATATTCAATTCAACTCGTGGCCTATGTGAAATTATCAAAGCTTTAAAGTAAGGATATGATTTTACTCCATTGCTGTATTACAGTGCCTTTTGGAAAAAAATTGAGATTTCCTAACACAAATGCACGTTTTGCCTATGTAATGTAAATACATGAGCGCATTTAAATCCTGAATATTAAACAGTGTTTGACTGCAAAGTACATTTTAATCCTTTTAATCCTCTATGATGACAGGCATACAGAGAGCAGAGAAACAGAATCATGTCCTCTTTCTACGATATCGCTTAACCTAGCCTGCAGGAATAACGCATCATCATGCAGTTATATTATATTAGTATGACTTGTGCAACCCACGTACAGTACCCGTCAAAAGTTTGCACACCTACTCATTCAAGGGTTTTTCTTTATTTTTACTGTTTTCTACATTTTAGAATAATAGTGAAGACATCAAAACTATGAAATAATACATATGGAATCATGCAGTAACCAAAAAAATGTTAAACAAATTCTTCAAATAGCCACCTTTTGTCTTAATGACAGCTTTGCACACTCTTGGCATTCTCTCAATCAGCTTCATGAGGTAGTCAGAAGGAATGCATTTAATTTAATATGTGTGCCTTATTAAAAGTTCATTTGTGGAATTTCTTTCCTTCTTAATGCGTTTGAGCTAATCAGCTGTATTGTGACTAGGTAGGGGTGGTATACAAAAGATTTGGTAAAAGACCAAGTCCATATTACGGCAAGAACAGCTCAAATAAACAAAGAGAAATGACAGTCGATCATTATTTCAAGACATGAAGGTCAGTCAATCAGGAACATTTCAAGAACTTTGAAAGTTTCTTCAAGTGGAGTCACAAAAACCATCAAGCGCTGTGATGAAACTGGCTCTTATTGGGAACGCCACAAGAAAGGAAGACCCTCTGCTGCAGAGGATAAATTCATAAGAGTTACCAGTCTAAAATTGCAGCCCAAATAAATCTTTCACAGAGTTCAAGTAACAGGCACATCTCAACATCAACTGTTAACAGGAGACTGCTTGAAAAAGGCCTTCATTGTCGAATTGCTGCAAAGAAACCACTACTAAACGAAACACCAATAATAAGAAGAGACTTGCTTGGGCCAAGAAACACAAGCAATGGACATTAGACCGGTGGAAATCTGTCCTTAGGTCTGATGAGTCCAACTTTGAGATTAAATGGATGATCTCTGCATGTGTGGTTCCCATCATGAAGAATGGAGGAGGAGGTGTGATGGTGTAGGGGTGCTTTGCTGGTGACACTCTCTGTGATATATTAAAGAATTCAAAGCACACTTAACCAGCATGGCTACCACAGCATTCTGCAGCGATATGCCATCCCATCTGGTTTGCGCTTAGCAGGACTATCCTTTGTTTATCAACAGGACAATGACCGAAAGCCCTCCAGGCTGTGTAAGGGCTATTTGACCAAGAAGGAGAGTGATGGTGCTACATCAGATGACCTGGCCTCCACAATCACCCGTGCTCAACCCAATTGAAATGGTTTTGGATGAGTTGGCCGCAGCGTGAAGGAAAAGCAGCCAACAAGTGCTCAGCATATGTGGGAACTCCTTCAAGACTGTTGGAAAAACATTCCTAATGAAGCTGGTTGAGATAATGCCAGAGTGTGCAAAGCTGTCATCAAGGTGACCAAGTTTGGGAGGTGACCATGGTTGCCATAAAATATTTTGATTTGTTTAACACTTTTTTGGTTACTACATGATTCCATTTGTGCTATTTCATAGTTTTGATGTCTTCACTATTATTCTACATTGTAGAAAATCGTAAAAATAAAGAAAAACCCTTGAATGAGTAGGTGTCCAAACTTTTGAATGGTACTGTATATACAGTGAATTTGGGAAAGTATTCAGACCCCTTCCCTTTTTCCACATTGTGTTACATTACAGCCTTATTCTAAAATGTATTAAATTAAATTCCTCATTCCTCCCCTCATGAATCTGCACAGGCGAAAACTTTTTTTTCTTCAAAAGATATTACAGATAAAAACAGAAATATTATTTAAATAAGTATTCAGACCCTATGCTATGGGTCTCTAAATTGAGCTCAGGTGCAACCTGTTTCCGTAGATCATCCTTGAAAAGTTTCTATAATATAACTTGACTGGAGCCCACCTGTGGTAAATTAATTTGATTGGACATGATTTGGAAAGGCACACACCTGTCTATCTATATAAGGTCCCACACACAGTTGACAGTGCATGTCAGAGCAAAAATCAAGCTATGAGGTCGAAGGAATTGTCCGTAGAGCTCCGAGGCAGGATTGTGTCGAGGCACAGATCTGGGGAAGGGTACCAAAAAATGTCTGCAGCATTGAAGGGCCCCAAGAACAAAGTGGCCTCCATCATTTTTAAATGGAAGAAGTTTGGAACCACCAAGACTCTTCCTAGAGCTGGCCACCCGACCAAACTGAGCAATTGGGGGAGTACAGCCTTGGTCAGGGAGGTGACCAAGAACCCGATGCTCACTGACAGAGCTCCAGAGTTACTCTGTGGAAGTTGGGAGAAACTTCCAGAAGGACAACCATCTCTGAACCTCTCCACCAATCAGGCCTTTATGGTAGAGTGACCAGATGGAAGCCACTCCTCTTTAACACATAAAGGACTCAGACCATGAGGAAAATTCTCTGGTCTGATGAATTCTGTGGTCTGATGAAATCAAGATTGAACTCTTTGGCCTGAATGCCAAGTGTCATGTCTGGAAGAAACCTGGCACCACCCCTACGGTGATGCATGGGAGTGGCAGAGACTAGTCAGGATCAAGGGAAAGATGAATGGAACAAAGTACAGAGAAATCCTTGATGAAAACCTGTTCCAGAGCGCTCAGGACCTCAGACTGGCGCAAAGGTTCACCTTCCAACAGGACAACGACCCTAAGCACACAGCCAAGACAACGCAGGAGTGACTTCGGGACATGTCTCTGAATGTCCTTGAGCAGCCCAGCCAGAGCCTGGACTTGAACCAGATCGAACATCTCTGGAGAGACCAGAAAATCGCTGTGCAGCGAAGCTCCCCATCCAACCTGACAGAGCTTGAGAGGATCTGCAGAGAAGAATGGGAGAAACTCCCAAAATACAGGTGTGCCAAGCTTGTAGTGTCATAGCCAAGAAGACTTAAAGATGTAATCGCTGCCAAAGGTGCTTCAACAAAGTACTGAGTAAAGGGTACTCATGAGTACTCATGTAAATGTGATTTCATTTTTTTATATACATTTGCACAAGTGTATTTAAACCTGTTTTTGCTCTGTCATTATGTTGTATTGTGTGTAGATTTGAAATCCATTTTAGAATAAGGCTGTAAAGTAACAGAATGTGGATAAGGTCCAGGGGTCTCAATACTTTCCAAATGCACTGTATAACTTGTATTTTAATTAGTCATTTTTCATCAGTTGACTTTTGATACATAGAGATATATCATATCTTACAGCCTCATTATAAGACATTATAAAGGCTAATTCAGGCTTATAACAAGTTATAAAGCATTATACCAGCAGACTTTCAGTATTGTTACCAAGGTTTTTTTGTCTTCTACCTCTCTCCAGTCTTACTTTCACTCCCCCTCAGTCTCCCTCTCTCTCTCTCGCTCTTTTCTCTCAGTAATTTTCTTTCTCTCTATTACTGTTGTTCTGCTTTTCTTTCTCTCCACCTCTTCTCTCGTTTCTACTGGGCTGTCATCCTCCTTCCTTTAGCCCTCTCTGACTGTGGAGGACACCAGTCCCTACGGATTTTGATGGATATATGCCCTATCTGATGATTTTCTAAGTGCATCCTCTCTTTCCCTCTACACTCACATGCACATAAACACACATATGCACACACACAGTCTTACACTCATATACCATAGACACACACTCATGAGCGAGCATACTCACATACACACACACACAAAAATGTATGAGGATTCTTTCCTGCAATGGTTGTCTGGGTATGCCTGGTGTTTCTCATCCAACAGTTTATAAGACATAAAATGGGATTTAATTTATCTTTGATCATTTTTCATTCAAGGCCTTTTAACCTATTTGGTGTCTTCAGCGTACACAGCTAGTCAGCTAAAGTATGAATGTTGCATTCACCTCCCCTTGTGTTAAACAATATGATCACTCACAGCAATGTATACAATCTACTGAGAGCATCTCATTTATACGGGGTTGAATGCAGCTTGGATTATCTGTGAGATTCTATCAAGATGTGTATTTATTACACAACAGTATAGTCACCGCAGCCTCGTACAAGGTCATGGATACGTGGGGACTGTGAATATGACATTTTTCCACCCACGCTGTTTCACAGATCATAATGATGTCCAAACACTGGTTTTTAATTACACTGAGCTAGAATGAAGGACTTTGTTTTTTTCCTGTTCATGTGAACAACAATTAGAAGGAGAAAATAAATAGTGCCCTTCCCTACTCTGCTTTGACCTCTGTCTCAAGCCCTGTTTCAAGCCCTGTTTGAAACTCATGTTTGAAAATGACTCAAGAAATAAAAACTCCCGATACACAATTTTTGATATACATCATGTCTAGTCTACATGTCCAACTGATAATTCCTGCTGGCTGAAAAGTAGGATGTACTGCTGAAATAAGTCAATATTAAATGCAGACGGAAGGCGAAACACTTTCCACAGATAAAATACTTGATCCACTTTATTTCCTGGTTAAGTTACAGTCACAACAACTGGACCTTAATTAGAACAAGGTGTCGCCATCTGGTGCTTTTGGTTAATAAATACCCAATCAAATGCTTGTGGTGGTCAATACTTGAGCCAAGACTATGGGCAGCGGGAGGAGTCAAATAGCACTTTGTGGTTAGGTACATTGTGATTGGCCCTATTGTCACATGATTACAGTGAGACACAGATGTACTTTGGCCTCTGCTGTGTGATGACAGTTGATTATATAAGTCTAATGGAGATGACAGTGTTGGGGAAGTTACTCTGAAAATATAGTTTACCAAGCTACCAACTACCTCACACTGGGAGAAGTTAAGCTACTGGGAGAAGTTAAATCTAAATAAATCAAGCTTTATTCATACAGCACATTTCAGACATGGAATGCAACATGTGCTTTACAGGAAGAAGAAAATATATATATATAAATTTACATCCCAACAAACATAAGATAAAAAACAAAAAAATGACACTGAAGCTACCATTAAGAAGCGTATAGTTTACTTAACTAAACTACATCCAAGCTACTGTGTGATAAATGATCATATCTACATATGAAATGTCATAGACTACATATTGCAAGAATAGATCCCTCTGGTGTCAGATGTTAACGTAATGTGCGTCAATCTAAGTAACATAGTTTTAAAAATCCTATCAAAATCTGCCAGTTTAAGATAAAGATATATTTTTTGTTGTGGTTGCATGGGCTGCATCTCAATCAGTCTTTCTGCATCTGTGGGGGAAGATGACCGAACTACAGCATCGTTTGTCAGACCATGAGACATCCCAAAAATCGGTCTTCTCATGAAAACATCTGTATCGTCCACTCTATGGAAAGGGAAGATTCTCACAAACACCATTTTTTTAATTTTTACCTTTATTTGACTAGGCAAGTCAGTTAAGAACACATTCTTATGTACAATGATGGCCTGGGAACAGTGGGTTAACTGCCTTGTTCAGGGGCAGAACGACAGATCTTTACCTTGTCAGCTCGGGAATTCAACCTAGCAACCTTTCAGTTCCTGGCCCAATACTCTAACAACTAGGCTACCTGCCACCCCACAATGGTATTCTACATTTTTGCTCTACAACCCCCACAAGTGTTACACCATCCTCTGAAGGTAACCAATACCAGTTTTAAAAATAGAATGAAAGTCTGGAGGTGGTTTTGTGTCTAAACATGTTGAATTTGTTTTTAAAGATATATTTCTTGAGCTTTCTTATATCTCCTAGATATAGGACAGACACTTCAAGACCTTTTTCCTTATGGTTTATTGCCATTGCCACTTTTTTTTGCCATTAATGAAGCTGATAAGCAATGCGTTTCTATGGGCTATAGTAGTAAAGGCCAGATTCAATATTTGATCTAATATATTTCTTTATTTCTTTCATAAGCTAAATTATCCATAGTATAACCATCTTAAAACAATTCCAAATATCAAATTCGAACAATATTGATATCAATATCGACAATATATATATGTGTGTATATATATATATATTTTAAAAAAGAAAAAACTTTATTGTTGAGCAAAATCCACAATCCACACACTCATGAACCAATAGTGTCAGATTCACTCCAGATCTTGTATTTAGAATCATGTACAATGTAGGAAATAGTAAAAAAAAAATTAAATGAGTAGGTGTGTCCAAACGTTTGCCTGGTACTGTATATATATATATATATATGTGTGTGTGTGTGTTATATTGTCACATACACCAAATATGTGCAGTGAAATGTGTTGTTTTACAGGGTCACCAATATTATTACGGTGCCCCTGGAGCAAATTAGGAGTAAGTGCCTTGCTCAAGGGCACATCAACAGGTATTCAAACCAGTGGCCTTCCGTTTACTGGCCTGACAGACTAACCTCTAAGCTACATGCTGCCCTGTACTGCAACAACTCGCGGTGAGATATTCGCCAGTACAGGGGGACTTTATACATAGGGACCTAAGGGACCCTATTTATGGAAACAGCCTGTTCCTCTTCCCAAAAGCCCGATACAAATATTTGTATTCTTTCATAAAATAAATTGTTTTATTATATGATATACCATATTGTCCATTGACAGGCCAAATGCAGTCAAGTTTTTCTGCAAAGTTTTCTGAAACGGCTGACTTCCTTAGGCTACATTCCCTTTACTCCTCTGACATTCTATTTTAGGTCATTGCAATGTGCGGAAACCTAAGCTCTAATATTCAGAGGCTCAAGTCCTTTTCTCTCTGAATTCGACGTGTTTCGTTCTATATCCATGGGCTAGACTTGAGGAGAGGCGGGACTGTACAGCGGGGAAGGGCGTTCTTGCTGAGGTCAGACCCATACTCGTCACACAAGGGGTGGGTCTTCCGGCGCAAAGGAAAACCCACCTTTTTCATTGTTAGGGACAAGGTGGAATGTGTTGGTTTGATCCTACAGCTCAGGCGGGGAATAGAGGGAAGAAACAACGAACGCAGTTAAGTAGGGAAAAAAGCCTTCTGCCGCTGGTGTACCAGAAATCTGTGAAATAACTTGTCTTTGGTTCAAACCTGGTCATCTAATCGGCCCTAACCGAATGAATTTGGGGACTATCGCAGATTCTTTCATCGCAAGGTAGGTGAACTAGCTATTGTAAAACTACACATTACTACATGGAAACATTTAACTGTGCAAGGATGCTGTAACTTCCTGAGTTCGACACGGGCAGACTCCGAACTGCGGCAAGTTTTGACCCCTCCTCCCCCTGCTCTTCTGCTGGCGCAGCCAAAAGGAAGCCTCCACGAAACACCAGACTGCGGTTAAAAACCTGGGCCACGTTCAGTAGGAAAACAGGGTGGAATGTTGCAGAAATAAATATAACGACGAATAGAACTGACGTGATTCCATTATTCATCAAGTCAGACATGTTTGTCCAGTGGTACATATTTCCATAGCCAGGTATTTGCCTATTACTGTCTGAACTTTCTACAACGTTGTGTCCTGCTGAGCGGCCAGGTGGTTAAATTGTGTAACAGTTTGAAGTTTTCCTCTTTCGTAGCTCGCTAGTTGACCGTTTCATAATATTACGAGTTGCTAGGCTACTTTTGCGTTCAGTGGCGACGTAACTTTACCGCTATCAGGATGTGATGTTGGGGGTTTCTGAACAGGACATTTTTATGTTTTCCTCGAGAACAATGTATCCGGATCGAACGATTTCTTGAAATGAATTCGCAACACTATTAACCACTCGCCTTAACACAAATCGAAAAAGTCCACTTTTTTTCTTAGTCAACTACACAGTCCACTGTCACCTTAAATATTTAGTAGCCTAAAGTAGGCCGCTTTTTTTTACAGGTCAACTGTCAAGGTAAATAACGATTGCAATGTTCTGAGGAAGATGGCGGTAAACCCTTTCTATATTGATACTTGACAGATAATATTTTAGCTGGCTCCCAAGTAGTCTGTTGTCACAGACATGGGTAATGTTCTTCAACTTGATGCCTATGGATAAATCATCAAATGCATTTAGGTCAATGCTGAAATTGTGAAGACAGCAGGGAAATATCAGCCTGATACAATTGGAGATTGTCTTGATCGTTGGCAATCTTTTTGCAAAGATCCACTTGACATGGGAAGGGAGTTTCCCCAAAGATAGCTATTTTTAATTTCACTGCACCAATATGGGAATTGCGCAGTGATACAGAAATCTGCAGGTCTCATCAAAGTGAACACCTAATGGCTGAGAATCCTTTTAACACAGTACATTTGGATAGTCAAGCATTGATTTGCCCTCATGTTGGCGCGAGCAGGCTAGGTATCTACAGCCAATCCAGTAGGGTCTGGAAATTACAGTGAGCTTTGTTTGGTCAATAGCAATGTGATGTCGCAGAGTATTTGCATAAAGTTCAGCTTTCCCCAATTTTGGTCCCACTCTATTCACGCTCCCCCACCCATGTTTGCGTCGCCCAATGGTCCCCCCGCCCACTTTGCTTCAGATGTTGGCTCCGTTGTTTCATTGCCCCAACGTTCTAGGTGGATTTCCGGTGAAACAGCTGAGATCCACAAATCATGTTTGGGGTGACAAAACAACCATTGGGTGAGAGAAGTGAACAGGGTGGGACCAAAATTGGGGAAAGCTGAACTTTATGCAAATACTCTGTGACATTGCCTTGCTATTGACCAATCGAAGCTCACTGTACTTTCCAACCCATACTGGATTAGCTGTTGATACCTAGCACTGCCTAACTTGCTTGCTAGCACCAACATGGGGGCAACGCAAGTGTGGCTATCTGAATTCACGCATGAAAGGGATCTCGGCTATAAGAGGGGGGGGGGGGTGTGTGTGTGTGTAATGCAGGGGTGTGTGACTCGGGTACCTGTGAAAGTTTGTTGCTGTATGTGTACATGGACCACATACATAGCCCACATATAACGAGTGTCAAAGCAATGAGATGCAATGCTGAGTCTGAACGTCACATTTTATTGGTCACATGCTTGGTAAACAACAGGTGTAGACTAACAGTGAAATGCTGACTTACGGGCCCTTAACAGCAAGAGAGAAATATAAAGATAATAACCGCCTGGTATAGAGGTCCTGGATGGCAGGTAGCGCGTCCCCAGTGACATACTGAGCCGTAGGCACTACCTTCTATAGCGCCTTGCTGTCGGATGCCAAGCAGTTGCAATACCAAGCGGTGACCCAGCCAGACAAAATGCTCTCAATGGTGCAGCTGTAGGACTTTTTGGGGGGGGGGTCCTGAGGGCCCATGACAAATCTTTTCAGCCTCCTGAAGAGGCGTTGTCGTGCCTTCTTCATGACTGTGTTGGTGTGTGTGGGTGAACGGGAGCAATGCTCCTTCAGCAGTAGTAGTAGCAGCAGTGGGGAATAGTAGTCTGGCAGGTTGGACCGTGGGATATAAATGGAGCTAGGGAGAAAGATAGAGAGGGGATCTGTTTCAGACATGAAGGCAAATCACTGCTGGCTTTCCAGTAAGTCCCAGAGCCAGCTACTAACTCTGCTACTGCTTCCACCCCTGATGGTGGAAACACAAGTACAAGATAGTTAGACTGCGAGATAGTGAATCTCCAATGCATGCATCTGTGCCTATTTGTGCATACAGGGGAATAATCTATCCATTTCTGCCTTAGTAGGATTCAGAAGTACATGGTCATTAATATTGTCGATACAAGCTGCTTCCAGCCAAGGAAAAGGCCATTTTACGCCATCGTGCCAAACCATTGAGAGGTTACAATGCCAAACAAAGCAAGCTCCACACTTGAATTGCAATCCCTTCATATTCTGTCTGTGCGAACATTGGCCAAGTGGATGTGTTGGCCCAGTGGAGAGTACAAAAACTAGAGTGCTGTCCTATTCCACCTCCTATTTGGCCACTTCGTGCTAGTCTACTGTAGCAAAATTTACTTTCAACTTTGGCTGGTCACTTGGTAGGTCTCTGGTGTTTTTCCTTTGGGGTTATGTCACTCTTTACTGCTTGATAGTGTACATTACGTTGTCTGAAGACTATTTTCAGAGGATTGGAATTGGAAGCCTTCCATTCAGAAATGAATGTGGTGCTTTCCCGTCTGCAGTTAACCGGCGCTGAAGAAGTGAGAGGAAGAGGAGGTAAAGAGCAGTGACGCTCTAGCAGGGGCCGCGCTTTGTGTGTCGGCTACTGTGAGCGAGTGACACGAGCAGGGAGGGAGAGGCCGCAACCAACCAAGCCGACTTGTGCTATAGTAGACTAATATCTGCCATAGCTAGGCTATTTATCATTCAATATGAGTACTAGTACCCGTCTTGACTGCATCAAACCGGGAGAAGCTAGCTAGGCTAATGGAGGTTGCATGCTCTTTCTGGTCTTACACAGTTACGTTATAATGTGAATGGAGTTGTTTGTAACAGTCTACTTGTTGGCTCTCGGTTGTTGTACCCTATCCTTCTCGTTTAACTTTTAATTCCGTCTTCCATTGATTAGATATCTCCTAACTTTTGCCCCACATGGAGGCCCTTTGACTGTAGCCTATTGCCGCTTTGATGACTTATGATTGGCCAACAACAAGCTACATGTGCCCCTCGTAAAAATGTCTCTCTCGCTCTCCCCCGCAGCAGTCATGTTTGGATCTACAGTATATAGGTCCTTCCAGACAAGTCAGTTAAAATTACACATACCCGTGACAATCATATCAGATCCAACCTGCTCGGTCCCAAATCGGATCTCGGGTATCTGGGTACAGGTGGATCTGTGAAACCCTCTAATTGGAATCGTGTAGACAATGTAGGAGTGCCTGTGAACTTAGCCATTCCAAATTGACTTTTTATGATCAAGCGTGAAAGCAAGCAAAGGTGCAGAGTTTGTTCAGTCGCCAAAGTAATAATTCCCCCCCTCCTTTTTTTTACGACCTGAGTTTACACATGATTCATTTTCCACTTGAAGGAAGCATGCAATGAAATGGCATCTGCTGCCTTTGGCTGAACCAACGTGTAATCATTATGGGTGTCCAATAAGTGTAAATATCAGAGTTACTAGCTGGACCTGAGGATTACAGAGTGGCTCAATGACCAGTCTGGAGATTAAATGGAAAATGTGTTAAGTGTCAAGTGTTCCTGTGTTGGTGTATTTCATAGAACTGTAACGGTCTATAGCCCTAAATTATATATGTCTGAAAATACTTAGTCTTCCGGGATAGCAAAGTCAAAGATGTAGAGAATGATGTTCCAGGTTTCTTTAATAAGGACCTTGTTGAAATAGCGCAGATGATTGTGTTTAGTGAAGCACACAGCCCACGTTTATTGTGATAATGAAATAATGGTCTGAGTATCCGGGACAGTGTCTCGTGTTGATGCTACGCAGACCAGATGGACACTGCTGCCTGAGCGCCAGCAAAGGGTACGTACTATAGGAGAGTTCTAGATGCTTCTATGGAGTCTGCTAACACTAGCTTTGCCTTTTTTAGGTGTGTTTATTGGTGTTTTCTCCCCCCAATCCTGCCTTTAAGACCCTGCAATGTGGTAGTGGTCCTCAACCCTTTCCCCCCCAGCCCCGCTTTTATCAGTGGTGGGTGGGTGACGGTCTTGTCTCTGTGATTTCAGCTGGAGTTCAAACCAATTGTCTGCTGTCTGTAGTTTCTTGCAGCACCACTGATCTGATATCAGTAAAGCGTTCCCAGTTCACACTGTTCATGCTGTTCACTCACTCATTAAAGAACGGCCTTTGACCTACTGGAGGAGATCTGTTGTCACTCCAAAGACGTCAGCTAGGGCAAAACCAGGCTATATTTATTCCGTACAGAGCAACATTATATTCCTGTGTAGGGCAGGGTGCCTTTGGCAATGGCAAGACTTATTTAGAATAATTTTTTCTTACTATGCGTTCTTTTACCAAACTAACCTGGTTTCGTGTTATTTTAATGTTAAATTCCATTTCCACTATTACACAATGAACTAGCCTTTGGGCACTGAAACCCTAGCCCACATCCGTAAAATCTTGAGCGTCCATAGAGTCGTGCAAAAGACTTCAGGTATCAGGTATTTGTTCCCTTTCTCCAGGTGCACAGGAGTAATTTGAAGGGGACACAATTAAGCTATGGCTTAATAAATCTATACTGTCACTGTTGTTACGCTGTAAGCATGGGTGGGCGTCTCCAGTAGAGCAGGGCACTGTATGGTAAAGCCCATAGGTAACTTAAGTTCCACTTGGTGTTTGTCTGTGCATGTTCATGTTTGCCTTCTGAACTTAAAGTTGGGGTTGGGTATGCCACAAGCGGACGCGTGTTGGCAGGAAGATGACGGGTACAGTCGAAGTGTCCAAAATGATTGGGTCTTGAGTGGCTTTGCGTTGATCCTTTTTTACCAGTGACTCGTTTTGGCCTCGTTAGTGTCAAAAGGGTGCAAAATGGGCAACTCATTGTTGGATGCTTCGATTGGATCTGGCAATCGGAGAGAAGAGTGGCGTTTCCTTGGTGGTCTTTTCTGTTGGAGCATGTGGCTATGTGATGGCAGCCTTCATGTTATCAATGGGATGTGCCTCAGATCGTCCCTTAGGATACTGTCAGTACGTAATGTCTCAAAGGATATATTCTTCTGTACCCAATTGTAATAGTAAATATTAGGTGATGAGCAGTGGGCTGGCTGGCTCAGCTAAATAAACTCCTAGCATTAGCTGGATGTTGATAAATTTACCTACACCTCTTTCTGAGGGGAAAGATATAAACACACTTGAGATAAAATTCCTGAGCCATGAAATATTTCATTTGTGTGAACTTTGTAGCCTTTGTTTCCAGACCTCAAGACAGTGCACTTGGGAAAGTCTCTCCATGGCTGCCACGTTTGTATTGTGAGTTGAGAACATGTTTCATTATTTATTTGAGACTGAATTGATTTTTATTAATGTATTAAAATAAGTGTTCATTCAGTATTGTTGTTGTTGTCATTATTACAAATATATATATATATTTATTTATTTATATATATATATATATTTTTTTTTACGTTTATTTATCTATATTTAAAAAATCCGATACTAGTTAGTATCAGATTTTTTGGGCCCTCCAGTAATCGGCATTGGCGTTGAAAAATCATAGTCGGTCGACCTGTTAGTGATTCACATTGTATCTAACCGAGTTGTTTCAAACTATGTTTCAGAGATGAGTATCGAATCGTCTTGAAAAGGAAAGATGCACATCCTTACTGCTGGGCCATCCTCCATTTCCTTGTCTCCTTACTGCTGGGCCATCCTCCATTTCCTTGTCTCCTTACTGCTGGGCCATCCTCCATTTCCTTGTCTCCTTACTGCTGGGCCATCCTCCATTTCCTTGTCTCTGAAACGGAGACTGATTTTGTCATTGTTGCTGCAACACCAGAATATTACAATTTTCCTGCTTAGTTGCATGATGACCTGTATTAGTTTGATATTTTTCTGTTTTTCTGCAGAGCCATCATAACATCCTGGTATGCATGATTCTTTGGACTGCGATTGGACCATAGAAAAAAAGTATTTTGTTAACTTCTCTTTCTCCTAGTCACCCCCTAGAGAAAGCCAACATGATCATTATTGTACTCATGCCAAGAATTGTGTTGGTGGCAAAGTGTTAAAAGGCGATAAGTTCTCTCATGTTTAATCAGTTGCCCCTCGCCACTTTGGATCAACATTTGGTTGGCACAAAGAAGCAGCCACTCCATGTTTTGAGTACTTTCTCCCACGGTAATGGACTGACTTGGATGGTTATCATGGACGTCCAGGCCCTGTTGTGACTTTGAACCCAGAAGGGTCCTGTACAGATACAGTAGGCTACACTGTGCCTATACAAAAGGCTTCTCAAGAATGGCCCACGAAATGCAATCCTTTGATTAAAAGAAAAGGAGGTAAGTGCTCAGAAATCATGTAGAGTCACAGCGGTTGAACTGGGACAGAGGGATGGATGGGGAAGTTAACAGGGAGAAAAAAGTTACGAGATTTCTCCTTAATTCCTCAGCTACTGTTCTTTTGTGTGTCCCTTGAATCTTCTGGACAGGCCAATATTTCTCAGCGTGGGCTCCCAACATTCTTATCTACGGCTCCTTCCTCGGCTGTTCTCACATGAGTCCTCCCTCCTCTCCGGCCCGCTGTTCTCACATGAGTCCTCCCTCCTCTCCGGCCCAGTTCCAGGGGTTCATAGGGTCCTCTCCAGCCCAGTTCCAGGGGTTCATAGGGTCCTCTCCAGCCCAGTTCCAGGGGTTCATAGGGTCCTCTCCAGCCCAGTTCCAGGGGTATTTTTGGAAGTTAATGAAAAGATATCTGAAGTGCTTACCCTTAAAAGGGATGTCTGGGTCAGGGTGGAAACTTGTGTTGTGTTTAACATTGTGTGTGGTACCATGTCGTGCGTTAGTGGGCTGGAAAGAGTGGGAGTGGGGGGACACGTTCGGGGAAAAGGGAGAAATATTTGTCATTTTTCAGAATCCATTCCAGTTTGGTTCAAGGTGCATTCTTCATGTGAGGAAGGTGAACATCGGACTCTAATTCGAAGGATATCTTATCTATCCACAGAAAATTCTTAGTACAGGACTGTACATGTCTACATTACATAACCTGTTTTTGAATGATCGTCTCAGATAACTTCATGTACCACACACACTGGTACTTTGCACAATAGGCCTATCTCTGAAGTCAAAAGTATCTCAAAATCCTTTAACTTTTACCCCTTAGTATTCCATTTCAAATCCAGTCAATTCAGAAAAGTAAACCAAATTCCAATTCCACATTTTCCTCATTGAAAAGCATTGAAAAATAATTGGAGTTGAAATTTCATTGTACTTCCTGAATTGAAATGGAGCTGACATGCATTTTACAGCCATTTCTACTCAGACTGTTGTACTACTTTGAGTATTGTCATGGGTCTTTCAACTCCTGTACCATGGTAGTTGAGCTAGACACATTTTCCTAAGCATCTTTTTCTTCACTCGCAGGATTTAAGATGGGCCTCTTATTTTCTGTTGCTTTTTCGGTCGAGATGGTCCTCTGTTTTTAGTTCTCTAGGCCTGTGGTTGGCATATGGCCGGCTGGTCCAGCCTGGCCTCGCCAGCATACCACAAGCTACAGGAGTTCATCCCAAGGGCTCTTGTTGACGTTTGGTCTCCCAGAGCGATAGCTTGCTGCTGTTCTAGGAACTCTTGAGATGAGAAGACGTTGACAGCAAATGTGTGGTTGACAGACTTTGCCAGAGGTGTCTATCGTACTCACACTTCAAAGTGTGTGAGGGGAGGATGGATGATGATGAATAGGGAGAGACATGGGTAAAAAGTGTTATTTTCTCTTCTTGGCAGTTCTTTCTTAACTCGTAACTAGCCTTGCTGCTATGTTTTGTTTTACTTCTTAACCAGAGAGAAAGAGGGAGTGTTGGAGTGCGAAAGAGAGGGTATGGGGGAGGAACCACAGGCTGCTTGTTAAACATGACCTCTAGAAGGATCGGGAGCTGTGATTAGCGTATTTGGTGTCAGTGAGAGGGCATCTAGGCAACAACCTGGAGCACCTAGCAACCAAAGCCACCTCATTTGTTCAGAGTGACAGCCCTGCCCGCTGTAGCCAATTATGCCGTAAGAAATAAAATCTAGTAATTTATTTTTGAGGTAAGCCAACATAAGCACCAGGCATAAGACTACTGTAACTTAACTGTCCTGGGCCAGTATCCACAAAGCATCTCAGCAGGAGTGCTTATCTAGGATCTGTCCATATAATCTTATTAATCTAATAGGTTAAACTGATCCTAGATCAGCACTCCTACTCTGAGACTTTGTGAATACAGGCCCCGATCTTACACTAGGAGTGTGAACATTTCTAAACGGTAAAATATTTGACTGAAATTGGGACGTTAAAGCTTAAGAAAAAATCCCTAACCGAATTGTTTTTATTTTTTTTTTATCACAGTGCAGTTATCACAAAACTACCACTAAAAGGACCTGATCATCATAAAGGGAAAAATGTAAATTCAACAAATACCTAACGCAACAATGCTGTAACGTTAGGAGGAGATATGGATCTTTCATATGATTTGTCACAGATGTAAAGCACTCCACCTCATCGCAGTTAAGTTTGAAAAATTGCGCTGAAAGGCAAGCTGTCAAACTGCCGTTAATAAGTGACAAGTGGCACGCTGTTTATCAGTGCCGTGCCCAACATCCTTAACTAGCTAGCTAAAATTCCACCCCTGTGTTTATCAGTAACACAGGCTACAACAAGCTAAATCAGCTGATTTACATCACTAGTGACCAATATACTTGCACATAATTTGTGCAGGAGTCAGGCCTGGAATTTCGTGATGTTAGGGGTAAGGCCATTTGGTCCCAATCTGGTGAGGTGCCCAATCTGCCAGCGCGCCAAGCCATTAAATAGCCAATTGCAAAAAAACACTAGTTATTCTGTTAAGAAAAACATGTGTATGTAAATGTACATAAATAATTAGCCAACCTTTTTTTATTGTTCTTTTGTTTTTTCCTCTTATGTTTGTTGTGTAGTAAATGTTTGTTTTTTCCTCTTATGTTTGTTGTGTAGTAAATGTTTGTTTTTTCCTCTTATGTTTGTTGTGTAGTAAATGTTTGTTTTTTCCTCTTATGTTTGTTGTGTAGTAAATGTTTGTTTTTATTTTCATAGTTTAATGTTTTTTTTCCTGTGAAGCGTATTGCGCTGCAATCCATGTCTGAAATGTGCTGTATAAATAAAGCTTGATTTGACTTCAGTGTAGGTGATGGCCTGTGTGTATTGGCTACAGTCGGTCATGTCCAGACCGACGCTGAGCTGACAGGAGGGAGGAGACAAACCGCACCACAACATCACCCACCTTGCAATCTGAACGGAGGCGGTCAACATTGTGAAACTATTTTACCATAAACACAATTGTTTAAAATCTGGATGTTTTTATTTATTTATGATGCATGTCTTACCATGTTCCGACCATAGGATTGTTTTCTAAACACTTCCTCATATGCCATTGAAACCAGCATTTCTCTCGTGTTAATTTTGTTTTACAGCAGCCAAAGACACAATCCTAGTCATATTAACAACCCATGCGGTGTGCTTTGGAGAACAGTGTTTGCCCGCTAATTGCAATTTGGAACATTCCTGCTTATAGCCTTACTGCAGTGTGCACATTGCTGTGCTTATAATGTGAAGAAATAGCCTTAATAGTTTATCAACATTTTAAGCTAAACTTTCTGATCTGTTGCATCAGCCTCATTGCTTTTATTAACAGGTGTTTTGATTTACTGTGGTTGTATTAATCTATAGCCCCACAACTGTCCCAGAGTCTGGTTTTGGAAGATTTATTTCTGGCACAGAACGACAAGCTGACCAATAGAATAGGTCAACTTTTGTAAAATTGGGGATAGTAGAGTGACAGGTTAGTGCTTTTGCTGTTCATTACTCATCTTGTCTGATAAAGTAAATGTGGACAGTTCTTCTACCATCTCCAATATGCACCTTGGAATTCAACGTGCGCTGTTGCATCCCCGATGTCTGTCTTCACTAGTTGCCTACTTCGAAGTTGCGATTCCTGTGAAAAGGGCAAGATCACGTGACGGTCACTGGCTAATAAGAATTGCGATATCTGAGAGAGCCATGTGAGTGAGAGGTGCTTTGGAGCAGGGCGATTTGGCAGCCTGGAGTAGGGAATTATAATTATTATATTCGGGCATGGTTTTTTGTTGTTGTGGGAATTACATCCACACTCTAGGGGGCATCGACTGCCATGGCAATTTGAGGCCTGGCAGATGTAGAATAAAAAAATAAAATAAAGTTTTTACAGATTTCTCAGTCTATTTCTGCCCCAGTGCCTTTGTTTCATAGAGCGAGTCAGGTCAGGGGCGCGGAGACCATGTTTCATAGAGCGAGTCAAGTACAAGACGGGGGCGCGGCAGACCATGTTTCATAGAGCGAATCAAGTCGGGCGCGGGAGACCATGTTTCATAGAGCGAGTCATGTACGAGACGGGCGCGGGAGACCATGTTTCATAGAGCGAGTCATGTACGAGACGGGGGCGCGGGAGACCATGTTTCATAGAGCGAGTCATGTACGAGACGGGGGCGCGGGAGACCATGTTTCATAGAGCGAGTCATGTACGAGACGGGGGCGCGGGAGACCATGTTTCATAGACCGAGTCATGTACGAGACGGGGGCGCTGGAGACCATGTTTCATAGAGCGAGTCATGTACGAGGCGGGGGCGCGGGAGACCATGTTTCATAGAGCGAGTCAAGTCAGGGGGGGGGGAGACCATGTTTCATAGAGCGAGTCAAGTCAGGGGCGCGGGAGACCATGTTTCATAGAGGGAGTCAAGTACAAGACGGGGGCGCGGGAGACCATGTTTCATAGATCGAGTCAAGTCAGGGGCGCAGGAGACCATGTTTCATAGAGCGAGTCAAGTCAGGGGCGCAGGAGACCATGTTTCATAGAGCGAGTCAAGTCAGGGGTGCAGGAGACCATGTTTCATAGAGCGAGTCAAGTCAGGGGCGCGGGAGACCATGTTTCATAGAGCGAGTCAAGTCAGGGGCGCGGAGACCATGTTTCATAGAGCGAGTCATGTACAAGACGGGGGCGCGGGAGACCATGTTTCATAGAGCGAGTCAAGTACAAGACGGGGGCGCGGGAGACCATGTTTCATAGAGCGAGTCATGTACAAGACGGGGGCGCGGGAGACCATGTTTCATAGAGCGAGTCAAGTCAGGGGCGCGGGAGTCCATGTTTCATAGAGCGAGTCAAGTCAGGGGCGCGGGAGACCATGTTTCATAGAGCGAGTCAAGTACAAGACGGGGGCGCGGGAGACCATGTTTCATGAAGCGAGTCATGTACAAGACGGGGGCGAGGGAGACCATGTTTCATAGAGCGAGTCAAGTCAGGGGCGCGGAGACCATGTTTCATAGAGCGAGTCATGTACAAGACGGGGGCGCGGGAGACCATGTTTCATAGAGCGAGTCAAGTACAAGACGGGGGCGCGGGAGACCATGTTTCATAGAGCGAGGCATGTATGAGACGGGCGCGGGAGACCATGTTTCATAGAGCGAGTCAAGTCAGGGGCGAGGAAGACCATGTTTCATAGAGCGAGTCAAGTCAGGGGCGAGGAAGACCATGTTTTATAGAGCGAGTCATGTACAAGACGGGGGCGCGGGAGACCATGTTTCATAGAGCGAGTCAAGTCAGGGGCGCGGGAGACCATGTTTCATAGAGCGAGTCATGTACAAGACGGGGGAGCGGGAGACCATGTTTCATAGAGCGAGTCAAGTCAGGGGCGAGGAAGACCATGTTTTATAGAGCGAGTCATGTACAAGACGGGGGCGCGGGAGACCATGTTTCATAGAGCGAGTCAAGTCAGGGGCGCGGGAGACCATGTTTCATAGAGCGAGTCATGTACAAGACGGGGGCGCGGGAGACCATGTTTCATAGAGCGAGTCATGTACAAGTTGGGGGCGCGGGAGACCATGTTTCATAGAGCGAGTCATGTACAAGACTGGGGCGCGGGAGACCATGTTTCATAGAGAGTCATGTATGAGACGGAGGCGCGGGAGACCCTGTTTCATAGAGCGAGTCATGTACAAGACGGGGGCGAGGGAGACCATGTTTCATAGAGAGTCATGTACAAGACGGGGGCGAGGGAGACCATGTTCCATAGAGCGAGTCATGTATGAGACGGGGGCGCGGGAGACCATGTTTCATAGAGCGAGTCATGTACAAGACGGGGGCGCGGGAGACCATGTTTCATAGAGCGAGTCATGTACAAGACGGGGGCGCGGGAGACCATGTTTCATAGAGCGAGTCATGTACGAGACGGGGGCGCGGGAGTCCATGTTTCATAGAGCGAGTCATGTACAAGACGGGGGCGCGGCAGACCATGTACTTGACTCGCTCTATGAAACATGGTCTCCCGCGCCCCCGTCTTGTACATGACTCGCTCTATGAAACAAGACGGGGGCGCAGGAGACCGTGCTGGCGAATAGATTTTGAATTTTGGAATATTGATAAACTGCAGTTGGGACGTCAAGTGTGCATCGTCTCAATGCTAATTTTAGCCAAAACACTTGCAAACTAGAGTGATCACTATCGAACACAACAACAAGTGGCCACTCGATAAAGGACTTTAGGAGCCAGTTGTTCAGCAATGAGATTCAGCCTATTAACAAGCATTTCGCTACACTCGCATTAACATCTGCTAACCATGTGTATGTGACAAATAAAATTTGATTTTGATTTGATTTGATTTTATTACTGTGGAAGATAGAACTTAATTCTCCCCTTAGTGGTCATACGCAGTAGGACCATACTCTGCATTGTGATTTTTAAAGGAAAACTGTTTTTATTTTTTTTAATGGTTTTTAAACAGCACGGAAAATTGTCAATTTTTCATATCCCTGTCTTACAGCCACTCTCCCTCTGGCCCTCTCTGTTTTCAGCCCGAAGGGAGAGGGGGAGGGAGAGACCTGCTGGACTACATGTGAATGAGTCCTCACTGAGTGATGTCACTCGGACCCTGAGATAACACTCTTGGCCTCTGTTTAGCCTTGATATCCATGAGTGGGGGCGTTGGAGTTTAATGACCCGTTGGCTCACATTGCTGTGGCAACCACCAGGCATGTTTTAAACATCCCGCTCTGGCCCCCTCTCTCGGTGTCTGACGGTTGACTATAACGCATGCGTGTGAAAGAGAGGGCGCGCTCCTGGATGGCTGTTAGCCTTTCTGAATGACAGATAGTTCGCCTCCTCTCTGGTCTGCCCCCGCAGATAGAGGGAGAGAACAAGAGGAAAGGGAGGGAGAATGGGGGCGAGGAGGAGGGTGAGAAAGAGAGAGGGATGACGGACACCTGTATCAACATCTCTGCTGATTAAAAATACACCTTGTGTATTCTGCTATTCTAACTCTCCACTGTAAGTTGAGTCCCCGACTGAGTTCCTAAAAATACTTTCAATTTTTTTTTTTAATGACCTGGACCTTGGTGTTCTCATGTGTAGTTATGGCCCTGCAGGCAGGTACTGTGGTCTGTGTGCTGGTTGCCTGGAAGTGATTGTGGGGCAGTAAGTAACAACACTGAGAAAGCACAATTCCATGGTAACAGAGTGATGCTGAGACAAAGCATACAACTTTATGCACAAGGACTACTTTTAACAATTTCCACTGAAAAAGGAAGGAAGTGTTTTTTTTAAACAATCCCCTTAACATTCCTATGGTCGAAACACTGTAAGACATGCCTCATAAATAAATAAAAACAACCAGATTTTAAACAATTGCGTTTATGGTTAAAACATTTTACAAAAACACATTTACTTGAACAGAGCATATGCAATGTTTGGTAACAGAATGATGGCACCAACAGCACCAAACTTTACGTCTGCACTTGTTCATCAAGTAGATGTGTTTTTGTAGAATCTTTGGTGGAAATGTACCTTTGCAATCATCGGTATTTGTTTGATATATACAGTACCAGTCAGAGGTTTGGACACACACACTCATTCAAGGATTTTCCTTTACTTTTACTATTTTCTTCATTGTAGAATAATAGTGAAGACATCAAAACTATGAAATAACACATGAAATCATGTAGTAACCAAAAAAACTGTTGAAAAACATTCCAGGTGAAACTGGATGAGAGAATAACATGAGTGTGCAAAGCTGTCATCAAAGCAAAGTAGGCTACTTTGAAGAATATCAAATATTAAATATATTTTGATTGTTTTGATGTCTTCACTATTATTCTACAATGTAGAACATAGTAAAAATATAGAAAAACCTTTGAATGAGTAGGTGTCCAAACGTTTGACTGTTGCTGAGACTGATTTTTTCACTTTAAAAATGTACAGTATCACTCCATTACCATGGAATTGCCCGCAGCACCTTCAATGATTGAATAGGATCTTCACTCTTTCTTCCTGTCATTTGTAATACTCCCACTCCAAAACCACACATTTTTATTCTAGTCTGGATGTGAATAGTCTAAAACTAGCTTTGAGTGATTGCGTCAATTATGTTTACTGTTGCCTCTGGCCGTGCTTCTGTAATTCTATGTGGATAATTACTATGGGCCTGTATTTCTGTCGATCTCCCTTCTGCACTGTACTGTAGAGCATACATGTGGAACCACTGCTCCCCTCTGCCATCTCTCCCATCTCTCTCTCCTCTCCTGCGTCCTAAGCCTAGGATCTAACAGGCGGCTTTCAAAACAAAATTCCTTCTGGATTATTTTTCTTGTGATCAGAAAATATACATGTTCTCTGGGTGATGAATGTTTAGACGCTAGGCTTCCCTTTCCTCCCCCCTCTAGAGTCTACTCTATTTTCTTCTGATGCAACCAAAAAAGTGACTACTATTTTACTTTCCATAATCATAGGTGCTAACATGTCTGGATGGAAGCTTTCGTCAGTGTTATTTTTCTGCCCGATCCATCGCAAACTCCATCAGCTCTTTGAAAAGGGGCAGTGCGCGAGTGGGTTGGGTGTCTCTCTCTCGCGCCCCCCCCCCCGCCCCCAGCCAGCCGGTTGCTTTTGGAACTCCTCATGCTAGTAGTCTCGTGACGCAAAATAGCTGTAAAAATAGAAATGTTTGAAGAATTTTGAAGCCTCGTTTCAAGTCGCTAGGTCCCGTCTGACTGCTGTATCCAGGCCCTGGGGGGATAGAAATAGGGCCGTCCTCACTGTTTGATCCGTTCTCTCTAACCTCTCTGGTTGGAGTGCCGTGTTGTCTTTGGCCTGGTCTAGCGAAGGAGTCTGCTGAGGAGACACACACACGGCCCATGTGTGAGGCATCATCGTCCTGCCATCTGGAAGGCCCTCATGCAGCCTCATTTCTACCCGTCCTTCCCTTATTTTTCCATGCCCATCGGTAGGTCACTCACCCACATCACGGCACATATGCTGTTTTATGGTTCCATGTTAAGCTTCCAATGTCCCACTTAACCCAGAGTTAAGTGTGACATCTCTGTTTATAGGGCTGGTTGCCTGGATACAGATTAAGCATTTATCCTGGACTAAAAAGGACATTTAACTGGAGAATCCCATCGAGTTGCCAGCGCGATTGTGTGCTTTCTTAAGTCGTCTTGCTAGTAGGTTTGAAATGCTTACCAATCACCGTTTTCCCTGCATAGTAGGCAACTTTCAACCTGTCACAAGGTGATTTACTCTGTCGTTATGTAAGCATTTCGTTACCTGTATATCATGTCCCGTACGACTAATAAAACTTGGAACCTTTTATTGGACCTGCATACAGCCATAATAGGATAAGTAAGGCACTTCCTTGTCTGGCGTTCCTGCCCCTCACTCCCTCCCTGCCTGCCTCGGTAACATGGGCCTTCCTTTGTCCTGAGTAATAAGGCTACAGGAAGACCTGGCTTCCGCGGCATCTCGCTCCACAGGAATCCTTAACACTCCTAGACCTGACTAGCTCATTTGTGTTCTGGAATACTCTGCATTTTTTATTTTATTTTTAGGATCCAACATTCTGGCCTTTTAATTATTTTCTTCTCGTGTGTCTGGATTTATTTGTCTAGCTAAGCTGGCCCTCCTCCACTTTGCTGTGAACTGAACAATGCCCTGTCATGGTTCTATACGTTGGGTTCAGTTACTTGATTGAGCCACAGTTTGCTCTTTTCTCATTTTCTGACTGGCATGCAGCTTCACTCAGCATCCTCGGGTCCTTCCCTCCCCACTGACAGACATCAGCCATTTTACTGTGTTGGTGCTCTTGATGACTTTGATTAACATGACTCTAAGTGCCAGATGTGAGTTTTCCCCTCCCTGGTCAAACAAGGGCACAACAGTGACTGTGGTGGTGCCAAGGGCCAAGAAAATCCTTCGCCCACCCACTTGGACCGACCAACTCATTGTAATTCTCCCTTTTTCACAATCTCCCTTCATTTCCCTTTCTCCTTCCCTCATGCTGGTCTGAGGATGGGTGTGGATAGGTGGGCCCCAGCGTCGGCCATGAAGAATGCAGTTAAAGTCCTGTTTTATCTGCTCTCCCTCCGAGCTGGAGGTCTAAGAAGCATCTGGCCCCTCCGACATGCCAAACACAAAAGACCTGACTGGGCAGCAGACCTTATAAGGAAGCAATACGAATCAATTCAAGTCCAAGAAATACCTTTTTTTTTACCCAAGTGAGTCACCTTATTGTGTGGGTTGGCCTGGGGAATGTTCTGTAGCTATTTTAAAATGACGAGGAGCAGCAATAGTAGGAAGCTAGTATTACTGCTTTTTGTGATAACAATTGTCAAGTAACTGTACATCGTTTTGCTGCTTTTACTCCCTTCCATTCTGGGGTGTACAGTGTAGAACGAAAGCCATTTGAAAAAGGGGGGAAAAAAGACTTCTAGGTATACTTCAGGATTTTGGCAATGAGATCCATACTGGACGCAGATATAACAAATGGTACCCACGAGTTCATCTGACTCTGGGGAAGTAGATAAAATCCTGAAGTATCCTTTAAAGATGTCCTCCTGCTATTTTTGAGCTTTTACTTTTGAAAAGCAATATCCCAAGTATAAAAACAGTATTCAAAAAAAAAAATAATACACACACTAAAGGGTAAAAAGCATATGTTTTGAGGAACTGCAAACTTCAAGGAGTGGGTCTAATGGGAATCCGTGATGTCCCCCCCCCCCCCCTTGCTTCAGGAAGAATAGAGGAACAATGAAGAACAAAAGAGGAAAGCCTCCCCACTTGTGCTTTGTCATGACTGACTTTTAAAAAAAAAATGTAAAGCGGGTGTTAAATGAGGTGAAAAGGAGACTGGAGTGCCACGTTAAGGTTGCTTTTCATCTTGGGATAAAATATAATGCATCAAATCAGTTTATTGGTCGCATACACAGATTTGCAGATGTTGTTGCGGGTGCAGCGAAATGCTTGTTTTTCTAGCTATAGCAGTGCAGTAACACCTAGCAATTACACACAAAATCCTAAATTAAAGAAAATAAATGTGGCAACAAATCCAATGAACAACCTACTGTAACAGTAATCCAAAAACAATCTTATACGTATCTGCACCTGATGAATTTACACAAGATAGCTCACTAATATATCATTCCAAGTCTATGTTAAATCTCGTGTATAAATATGCTATGTGTATTTAACGGTAACTAAAATGCAATGTACAGTAGTAGAAATATTAGAATGGGCCATGTAGTATACAGGGCATTCAGAAAGGTTTCAGACCACTTCAATTATTTTCACATTTTGTTACATTTAAAACCATATTCTAAAATGTATTAAATTGCCCTCCCCCCCTCATCAATCTACATGCAATACCCCATAATGAGAAAGGGAAAAACAGTTTTTTAAAGACATGTATTTAAAATAAAAACGGATCACATTTACATAAGAGTCTTTACTCAGTACCTTTTGCAGCACCTTTTGGCTGCGATTACAGCCTTGAGTCTTCTTGGGTATGATGCTACAAGCTTGACACACCTGTATTTGGGGAGTTTCTCCCGTTCTTCTCTACAGATCCTCTCAGGCTCTGTCAAGTTGGATGGGGAGCGTCTCTGCACAACTATTTTCAGGTCTCTCCAGAGATGTTCAATCGGGTTCAAGTCCGGGCTCTGGCTGGTTTGCCACAACAAATACATTTGTTTTCATCTATTCCGTTTCAGCCAACCAAGACTACAGCAGCCAATGAGAGCCATGTTCTATCCCATGCTTCCCACACCTGTTGTTGGCGGTTCTCCCAAGTGATGTTTGCGAGTAGCTTCGTTCATTAGCGAGGGGGAAATGAACTGAGTTGAAGGAAATGAAGTCCCAGAAATGCAAGAACAATTACTGCCAAAGCAAGATGGTGTGTCTGTTGTTTGAGCTTATGTTGGTTTTAAACTTAGTGATATCGAGCAGAGTGAGGCGGTGTACTAAAACTATAACCACCACTTGCAGTAACACAAGCAACTTATTCTACCATTTGAAACACAGACATGTGAATACAGGATGATGAATGCATGGCGAATAAAAATGTGGCCAAAAAGTGTCATGACGAGCAAAGCCCATGCAACAATCCATTACGGAATCGTTTGCACACAAAACTCCCTACGCAAAACACTCACCGACGGAATTAAATAACATGGCCCTAAATTCAAGTTTTATTTATTTCACCTTTATTTAACCAGGTAGGCAAGTTGAGAACAAGTTCTCATTTACAATTGCGACCTGGCCAAGATAAAGCAAAAGCAGTTTGACACGTACAACAACACAGAGTTACACATGGAATAAAACAAACAATCAATAATACAGTAGAAAAATGAGTCTATATACAATGTGAGCAAATGAGGTGAGATTAGTTGAACAAAGTAGGTTCCAAATATGCTCCCCTTTTCACCACACTGTCTGTGTAAAGGGACCATTTCAGGTCATCAGTGATTTGCATGCTGAGAAACTTTTCACCCTCTCCACTGGGGCCCCATTGATGTGGATATGGGCATGCTGTCTCCTGTAGTCCACGATCGGCTCTTTCATTTTGTTGACGTTGAGTGAGAGGTTATTTTGTTGGGACCACTCCTCCAAGGCACTCACCACCTCCCTGTAGACTGTCTTCGTTGTTGGTAATTAGGCCTACCACTGTTGTCAGCAAACTTGATGATTAAGTTGGAGACGTGCGTGGCACCACAGTCATGGGTGAACAAGGAGTATAGGAGGGGACTGAGCACGCACCCTTGTGGGTCCCCCATGTTGAGATCAGAGTTGGGGAGGTGTTGCTTACCTTCCTCTTGGGGTCATCCCATCAGGAAGTCCTGGACCCATTTGCCCAGCGAGATGTTCAGGCCCTGAGCTTAGTGATGAGCCTGGAGGGCACTATGGTGTTGAAGGCTGAGCTGTAGTCAATGAACATCATTCTTTAATAGGTATTTCTCTTGTCCAGGTGGGATTGTGCAATGGTGATTGCGTCGTCCGTGGATCTGTTGGGGCTGTATGAAAATTGTAGTGGGTGTCGGGTAAGGTGGTAATATGGTCCTTAATTAGCCTCTCAAAGCACTTCATGGTTACAAAAGTGAATGATATTGGGCGATAGTCATTTAGTTCAGTAACCTTCGCTTTCTTGGGTACAGGAACGATGGTAGACACCTCGATGCAAGTGGGGACAACTGACTGGGATAGTGGGAGATTTTAATATGTCCTCAAACACTCCAGCCAGCTGGTCTGCGCATGCTCTGAGGACACTGCTTGGGATGCTGTCTGGCCTGGCAGCCAGAAGGTGTTTATATTGTCTGTCTGTCTGTCTGTCTGGAAGTGAGGCGTCAATTTCCGAGAAATGGCTCGCTTTCCCTTTGTATTCTGTCTACAGTCCCTACAAGTTGTTCAGGTTTTGAGCGAAATAAAGGATCTTGCGGGCTCCTTCTGGCGGGGCGTATGGCTGCTCTATCAACACGGTACAACATTCCTGTGCACCATCCCTATCTGATGGAATGTGAATACGAGTGGGTGGTATGCACTTAAGGTTTGTTGTCTGAAATTGAAAAATCTATTTGGTGTTCTATTCTTTTCTTTGTTGTTTTCCGCTTTCCTCCAATCCCCCCCCCCCCCCCCCCCCCCCCTCCACCCTTCCCGGTTTCGTACCTCTCTGGGCATCCTGTTCAGCATGTTTAATTTGGGCATTCCTTTCCTTTGCTCTTAGACAAAACAATCCAAGAACTCTCAGAGCGAACCACAGCCCCCTCCTTATCCACTTCCCTGCTAATCACTCACAGGAAATGGGCTCCCATGCAAACTAGCTCCAGCGCAGAAAGTATTTTAATGCCCTGAAATGTTGCGGTAAGGAAATTGAACATGAGCTCTCCCCCCGCTCACTTTCTTTCTCCCTTGCCCTCTCTGTCGTTACATAGCTGTCTGGCTTTCAATCTTTTCTTTATATACATTCCCCCCCCCCATATTGTTTTGACTGATCTAGCCTTTTTCTTCATCTATTTCTTTCATAATTGTAGCTCAAACCTCTTCTTCACAGGTTCAATCCTCTGGCTTTCTGATATCCTGTATCCTATCACTGTTACCATCACTCCATGCCAGAGGGCATCCATAACATTCCCCGACTGGCATGTAGAACATCTGTCATGGGCTGATTTTACTTTGGACTCCAGAGATCTGCCCTTTATCCAGAAAGATTTGATCACATGATATCAACAAATATGTCTCCTGGTTTAAGCTAAAACTGTACAGTGTCAGATGACCGATGAACTAGGAGTGGTCATTTTATAATGGCCACCCACAAACTACATGAGGTGTATTCGTTGTTACGTGTAAATTCTTTGATATGTGATTTGCTGCTCTGTACTCGGGAACACAGTACGACGAGATTAGAAACCAGCTCGCTGTGCCAGCTTGCTCTGAAGGAGGTAGGGGTAGCAGGGTTTGCACGTTTGGTAGTTATTGGTACCAGCCGTGACAATATTTGGGTCAAATCTCTACCCAAAGGACTCACGCCAGGTGGGTCAGAGGGTTTGGCTGGTTTGATGTGCACCCGGAAATGTGTGTGTGTGGGAAAGACTAGGTGCTTAGAAATATACACACCGGTAGAGGGCTTTATCAGCCTGGATTTGACTTGTGTCAGAGGCCAAGTGTTAAGTTCTTCATGGCGGCTCAATGTTGTTTATTAAAGGTCCCAAACTGGGGTGGTTCTAGCTCTGTACATCGTGCTGCTAGCTCTGTACATCGTGCTGCTAGCTCTGTACATCGTGCTGCTAGCTCTGTACATCGTGCTGCTAGCTCTGTACACTGTGCTGTACTTTGCCCCCTTGTGTAATCATAGAAAGGGAACATTTTTTAAGAAATGTGGTGAACTTTCTGAAGCTGTCTTTCCGCTAGTGGTCGTAGTTTAAATTGTAAACAGCATGATAATAGTCCCTGCTATTCAACTGACCTAGAGGATCCATGTCTATGAGTGTAAAGGTAGCAAGGCCTGTTGAGTCAACGTTGAGACAACGCTGTGTGGTCATTTGTGTGTTTTGCTGGGCTCCTTGTGACAAACTGACCTGATGCATTACCTTACAGTTAAACAGAATGTCCAGTGTGCATGCCATTATTCAGCAGATCTGTTTGTTGATTCAATGACTACTGTGTGACAGCTCGTGAATGTACCATGATCTGCCCAATACTAAGGGCTTATCCTTGAATTAGCAACATCCTTGTAGCGAAGGGTGTACTGGAATAGTCCCACTGTAGGCACGGTGGGGGTATACATTAAATAAGTATGTCTGCAGTTACCAGTGTACTGTAGCGGGGAGGGGGGGTCCTCCTGTTATTTCAGTCTCTCTTTCATCTGTCTGTGATAACTTGTGTTACTTCAATCTTTCCTCTCTTCTCACTGACATCTTCCTTTTCTACGTCACTAAAGGGATGTTTCCCCCTCTTCCCCACTAAAGGGATGTTTCCCCCTCTTCCCCACTAAAGGGATGTTTCCCCCTCTTCCCCACTAAAGGGATGTTTGCCCCTCTTCCCCACTAAAGGGATGTTTGCCCCTCTTCCCCACTAAAGGGATGTTTGCCCCTCTTCCCCACTAAAGGGATGTTTGCCCCTCTTCCCCACTAAAGGGATGTTTGCCCCTCTTCCCCACTAAAGGGATGTTTGCCCCTCTTCCCCACTAAAGGGATGTTTGCCCCTCTTCCCCGCTAAAGGGATGTTTGCCCCTCTTCCCCACTAAAGGGATGTTTGCCCCTCTTCCCCACTAAAGGGATGTTTGCCCCTCTTCCCCACTAAAGGGATGTTTGCCCCTCTTCCCCACTAAAGGGATGTTTGCCCCTCTTCCCCACTAAAGGGATGTTTGCCCCTCTTCCCCACTAAAGGGATGTTTGCCCCTCTTCCCCACTAAAGGGATGTTTGCCCCTCTTCCCCACTAAAGGGATGTTTGCCCCTCTTCCCCACTAAAGGGATGTTTGCCCCTCTTCCCCACTAAAGGGATGTTTGCCCCTCTTCCCCACTAAAGGGATGTTTGCCCCTCTTCCCCACTAAAGGGATGCCCCCCCCCCCCCTCTTCCCCACTAGAAAATCCATACCAGATATATAGTCTTAACGGTGGATTCTTTGTGCTTAATGAAACACATGGAATGCTACTGCACAAAACCGGTTCATGTGTCAGAAGAAAGAAACAAAATATCTCCTGGTCTTCTGTGGCAACCCATGTTTGAGAGGAGAAGTAGTGCTCGACGTAGGGCCAGAATGGAATGAATGGAGCACTGTTGTTGGACCAGGCCAGCCAAAAACGATTGTCTGGTCATGCATGAGACAATTGCTGAGCAACGAAATGTGGTACATATCTGACCGACTTCTCAGTCCTCAGACCACCTCTAGTCAATGGCTGCATTTGCACAGACAGCACAATGCTGATAATTACCTGTGTAAACACAGGTAAGATGCCTTCATATGAGCGGTTATTTTTACAGTGATCCCATTGTCAGTTGACTACCAAGCACAACAATGGTGAAAGGATGCTATGAATCATTACCATGGTAGAATGTGAGAAACTCATATTATGGTTTGCCCTGTGTGTGTTCTCCCTCAGGTTATAGGGCTTGTGGATAGAGCTCCATGGTGAAAACCACCTGGAGACAGAGGCCTTGTTTACCAGCTTCTTAGCACCCAAATAAGCAGCAGGTAAATTGTCTGTGTCAAGACTGTACACTTAAGATTACAGTATCTACATCCTAGTTCCTGTATTTGTTCAGTGTGTGTGTGTGTTTGTCAAGACTGTCTTTCCTTACCGGATCTACATCAGTAGAGTTTGTATTTTTGTGTGCCCAAATGTTTGTGTATTGGCACTCCTGTGCCCATATGTGTGCGGCAAATTTGTTTTTTCGTCCAGCTGCTCAGTTGGAAGAGTTGGAAGAGGAAACGCAGTGTGAATTTGGTAGGAAGGTTCCGGATTCCTAGACCGGTTCTTACCTCTGAACCCTTTGTAAGCCTGTTTCCTGGCGGGCCTGGGCAGTGTTGCACTAAAGCCGGCGTTGTGCTTCCTTCCCTATACCCTTAGGTCAGCGAGGAGTGGCACACACACACACACAGTGCTGGGTTTCCAGGTTAAATACACACAGCCCAAAGACCACTCAGAACCCACAAGGCCTGAAAACTGTTGCAACATTTATCCAAACCTTTTCTCATAACGTTATCGAGTTAATTAAGAAGCGAAATTCGGTTTTCTATCAATTTATTGCGAGCCCTTTTGCCCTTGTACATAACTCTAGATAAATCAGACAGGAGGGTTTGTGATGGAAGTTGGACAGAGGATCTCAATCTCTATGCAAGAAACACTTGGACAAACTTTAAAAAAAACTACTGTTCGGAGGCTATTTTGTGCCAATTTTGCCGTTATGTGACAGATGTTAAGACTACAAAGTACAAACTGCTATAAATGGCCTATTTGCGAGATTGACTTTTAATAGACTACTAAATCTGGGTTTATGATTGTAATTAAACGTTGCCATGGTTTGCTTAGCTAGATGCAGGTAGCCTATGTATATTATTTTATTTGTTTATTTAAAAAATACAACTGCTAATGCTATCTATGTTTTTTCTGAAAAATAGTGGCCTGTCTAATTTCAGATAGCTTACAGTAGCCTAGGCAAGATGTAGTAGGTAAGCTGAATGATTAGGCAGCTTGCTTAGTTCAAATTGGTAGACTAATTTATCGAGGTAAGAAGTGCTTGTGTTTCCCAATAGCCTGCTGGAATAGGCTACTGAGGATGGATGTAATTTCAGTCACTGAACTATATATTAATTATATGTACAGTACCATTTTTCAAGGCTTTTTCTTAATTTGTTTTACTGTTTTCTACATTTTAGAATAATAGTGACGACATCAAAGCTAGGAAATAACACATGGAATCATGTAGTAACAAAAAAGTGTTAAACAAATCAAAATATATTTTAAATGTGAGATTCTTCAAAATAGCCACCATTTGCCTTGATTACAGCTTTTCACACTCTTGGCACTCTCTCAACCAGATTCATGATGTAGTCACCTGGAATGCAGTTCAATTAACAGGTGTTCCTTGTTAAAAGTTAATTTGTGGAATTTCTTTCCTCTTTAATGCTTTTGAGCCAATCAGTGGTGACAAGGTAGGGGTGGTACACAGAAGATGGCCCTATTTGGTAAAAGACCAAGTCCATATTATGGCAAGAACAGCTCAAATAAGCAAAAAGAAATGACAGTCCCTTACTTTAAGACATGAAGGACAGTCAATATGGAAAATTTCAAGACCTTTGTAAGTTTCTTCAAGGGCAGTTACAAAAACCATCAAGGGCTATGATGTAACTGGCTCTCATGAGGACCACCACAGGAAAGGAAGACCCAGAGTTACCTCTGCCTCTGATAAGATCATTAGAGTTACCAGCACCTCATATTGCAGCACAAATAAATGTTTACAGAGTTCAACAGACACATCTCAACATCAACTGTTCACAGGAGACTGCGTGAATCAGACCTTCATGGTCGAATTGCTGCAAAGAAACCACTTCTAAAAAAACACCAATAATAAAAAGACTTGCTTGGGCCAAGCAACACGAGCAAAGAAAATTAGACCGGTGGAAATCAGTCCAAATTTGAGATGTTTGGTTCCAACCGCTGTGTCTTTGTGAGATGCAGAGTAGGTGAACGGATGATCTCTGCATGTGTGGTTCCCACCGTGAAGCATGGAGGAGGAGGTGTGATGGTGTGGGGGTGCTTTGCTGTCTGATTTAATTTAGTATTCAAGGCACACTTAACCAGCATGGCTACTACAGCATTCTGCAGCGATACGCCATCCCATCTGGTTTGTGCTGAGTGGGAGTGTCATTTGTTTTTCAACAGGACAATGACCCAACACACCTCCCGGCTGTGTAAGGGCTATTTGACCAAGAAGGAGAGTGATGGATTGCTGCATCAGATGACCTGGCCTCCTTTGAGGAATCTCCAAACTAAAATATATTTAGATTTGTTAAACTTTTTTTTTGTTGTTGGTTACTACATTATTCCATATGTGTTATTTCATGGTTTTGATGTCTTCACTGTTATTCTACAATGTAGAAAATGGCAACCCTGGTGCAGTGGCACACAGACGCTCACACACGGAGTGCCAGCTCACACGGTTGTCCTCAATAACACCCTCCCAGTAATGTGCTCTCTCTGTAAAACTTACTCAGTACTGGGAAAAGCCACAGAAAATGTGTCACTGACTGTCCAAGTCAAGTCAACTCAGGCTGCGGGCACCGTCTGCTATAGCATGCTAATAACTTTGGATAGTATCTATGAACACTTATCTATGGAGAGTGGTACATTTAAGCAATTTGGCAAGAGGGGGTGTGGTATATGGCCAATATAGCACGGATAAGACTGATAAAAATACCCGTGATTTACGGTCTGATATACCACTGCTGTCAGCATTCAGGCCTCGACCCACCTGGTTTATAAAATCAAGTATCCGAAGGAGACTGTTTAAACCCATAGAGGCTTGATTAATTGGTACTCCCATTCGGTTGTATTCTTTCTTCAGGTGTAAATTAGAACATGGTCAATGTGGGTTGTTGTCATGGTAAAGGAGGTAGACTGTATTGTTGTAAATACTGCATATACAGAAGTTTGAGAAGAGACCATATGAATATGCTATATCATATCTCCCAGTGGTAGTGCCTAGAGCTACTGTATCCATTCCAAACATACAGCTACTGTCACTCTGTGACAGTAATGAGTCAGTCAACAACCCAGACGTATTTATGGGTCTTTCTGTCTCTGTAGACTCAAGTAGCAGGCACATACACTTTAAGATGAATCCTCCACCTTCTCACTCTCTGTATAGTTCCACCCCTGTCCTCCGTTTATCTCCATGGGTTTATTCCTTTGTCTTTTTTAAATACTGCTGCATTATAAGGTAAGAGAAAGGGGAGGGTGAATGAGGCACCAGTCTCTGCTCTGTGACAAAGCTACACCGGGCGGTGTGATGTCTATTCCTCTGACTGCAGGCTGGATGTACCTCCATCCACCACCCAACCTCTTCTGTTTATCCTAAACAACATTACATTACTCCCACTCTGTTTCTCTCTCTCTCTCCTCTTATCACTTCTACTGCCTCGTTTTTTTTCTTCTCTGGCTCACTTTCTCCATTTCTCTCTTTATTTCTCTCCCTCCCCCACTCTGTCTCTAGCTTGTGATGATGATGATGATGATGATGATGATGATAAGTGCTGGAGAGTGCTGCATTGTTCCGCTCTGGCAAAGCCCTACTCATCATTCTGTGGGCTCACTCCCCATCACTTTGTAGCTCTTTCTCTCTCTCATACCCCGTCTCTCTCATACCCCGTCTCTCCTACTTAGTTACTCATCCCTCTGTCAGCCTCTCACACAAGAGACGCAGTGAATCTGAAGCTCCCACAGTGCCGTCTTGCAGCCGCTGTGGGTATCTAATGCCAACACTCTCGCTGCCAGGCTGTGCCAACCGGAGAGGGCTGGCATCCAGACGGACTGACGGGAGGGAGGGAGAGAGGATGCCCGAGGGCATCTGTTCTGGCTGTTGCTGACACACGAGAGCACACTCACAGACATGCATACTTACCGTCTACTTGAGACACACACACACATACACCTTCTCAACAGTTGTACACTGTACTACACTCATATGACATGCCCCACAAATGTTCCATAAGAATTCGATCTGGGCATTGGTCCCAATCGCCATCTCACTGGGCTCCTACTAGCAGGGGTGGGAAATTCCAGTCCCCGGGGGTCTGATTGGTGTCACAGTTTTGCCCCAGCTAACACACCTGACTCCAATAATCACCTAATCATGATCTTCAGTTTAGAATGAAATTTGATTTAATCAGCTGTGTTTTGCTAGGTATGGAGGAAGTGTGCCACCAATCAGGCCCCTGAGGACTGGAGTTGCCCACCCCTGTTCGAGGGTCCTCTCACTGTCCTATTGTATTGTCCCTGGCTCATGTATTGTGCCGTAACCTTGAACTGGTGGAGTGCTGTTGGGCCTTGGTGCCAGTGTGCATACCCTCCCTGTTTTCTCTGACCTTGAAAGTGGATGGTAGTCAATAGAGGAGAGAGCAGAGATCATTCTTGGATATGGAAAACCAATGGACCGGCTCAGTTTAAGGAATGTATTTATTTGACAGGGACAGTGGACATTCATCAACAGCATTTGTCTTCGCATTAAGTCCAGGATACTAAGTACCAGTTAGTATTGTTATAGCCCACTTAATTATTTTTTATTTTTTTACATTTACAATTGGTTTGGAGTTAATGTGAAAATGCTTGTGTATTTCATTATGGTGGATTTATGCTCCATCTTGTAAGAGACGTGTAATTTTGGAGCTGTGAGTTAGTATCTAGTCTGATTCTATGAGACCTAATAGTATGGAGCTATATGTTTAGTATCTAGTCTGATTCTACGAGACCTAATGGTATGGAGCTGTGAGTTAGTATCTAGTCTGATTCTACGAGACCTAATGGTATGGAGCTGTGAGTTAGTATCTAGTCAGATTCTATGAGACCTAATGGTATGGAGCTGTGAGTTAGTATCTAGTCTGATTCTATGAGTCCTAATGGTATGGAGCTGTGAGTTAGTATCTAGTCAGATTCTATGAGACCTAATGGTATGGAGCTGTGAGTTAGTATCTAGTCTGATTCTATGAGACCTAATGGTATGGAGCTGTGAGTTAGTATCTAGTCTGATTCTATGAGACCTAATGGTATGGATGAGTTTCAGTGCATGCTGTAGCTTGGAGCTTGGCATGTTCATGTATGTGTGTTAATGGTTGTCGGGCAGTCTGTGTGGGGGTAGAGACTGAGTCATAGTTCTAGAGTCTGTGGGGGTAGAGACTGAGTCATAGTTCTAGAGTCTGTTCTACCCCTCACAGACTCTAGAGACTGAGTTATACAGTAGTTCTAGAGAAGGGGGAGAGAGAGGGGAAGTGCTCCCGATTGCTTGCTGCTGACCAAAGTAAACAGTAGGTTGCAAGTTGGAGTGGGACACAGTGTGTGTGTGTTCACAAACGATCATGTGCATGTATTAGAATGTGCATTATATACAGTCTGTTCCTAGCATCTGTACAATGTGCTCAGACAAGTAGCCAAATGTGAGTGACGCAGGACAGGAACATGCTCTGTCTCCCTCCCTCTGCCCATCTGTTCCCACTCAGTGAACCTGCCTGTTGCCTAAGCTCTTCTCTTTTATCTGCCCAAGGCTGCCTGTTTCTGATGACATCATTACTTAGTGAAGGGGAGGGGCGGGACTCACAACAGGACTTCCCTCTGATCAACACACTCACGCACCTACATTCCCAACACTTCCATTTATTTTTATTTAACCTTTTATTTAACTAGGCAAGTAAGTTCAGAACAAATGCTTATATATAAAGACGGCCTACCCCGGCCAAACCCGGATGACGCTGAGCCCTATGGTCGAGTAATAAAAGGTATCTTTATTACGCTGATCATCCTCATTTGTTACAAAGGCTACACACACAAAGGAGCCCTTCTCTAATGAATCATCAGCTATAATATGAATCGTCATCACACTTCTTCCTTCTCGTAATCGATGACCACGTTTACGTGCACACACATTTTCCATTATTATTCAGGATACTCAAGTATTCTGTGTTTGAGTTGAGGCGTGAACATCCTGTCCTGTTTACAATAACCTGAAAAGGCTTGTATCCCGGTTATGAGAAATCCGGATAAGATGCCTGGGATATGCTGATCTTAGACGGGATACTGTGGCAGGTAAACATCCTATCCCGTTTACTGTTGTTTTTTACGGTCTGCTCAGGCTCAGTTTCCCATATCATGGGTGTTGTATGACGTTTTCATCTGAATGTCAAAAAAATCACTTCAAAAAGTAGGCTACCTGCGCAGTTCCATCCACATTAGTTCCATAATTAATTTTCTTGATACACCATACTGGAACATATAGCCTACTGGCTACTTTCACCTGTTAACTTTCTGCTTATAATTTCTGACATTTGGTAGGCTATTTGTTTGTCAACTATAGTTACATACATGCAGCTTCTCTTCTGTCATACCTTGTTGTCCCAGAAGACTAAATAAAGTAGTGCTCACCAGAATAATGTCTTACTTTGATAGAATGAATTAGCAATGTAGTTACAACTATTAAAGTTGTCTGTGTTATTTAGAGACCGGGGAGAGAACTCAAACTGACCAGTTTTAAGGAAATTAAAAGCTGAGAATTATGAAACGTTTCTGAAAAGACGACTTCGTCTTGGATGCATATTTTATGTGGTTGAAATACTGTCTGCTCAGCATCTTGCGTCAGTGTCAAAGATAACACATTACACTAGGATTGGGTGGTAATTCAGAGTTTCATATCATACTGTTTTTCTCTCATCATGGGATTTACTGTGTTACCGGTTTAGTACACAAGGGGTGTAAAAAAAAAACAGACAAAAAGCCCCTTGTGTGTCGATTTACCAGAATGCTAACAAAATTGTCAGAAGTAATAGCACATTTTTATGGAAACTGCTAGCTAAAACACGCAAATGAAAAGAAACAAATAGCAAAGACAGGCAATCCAGCTCATAAAGTAAAACCTATAGAGTACCAGTCAAACGTTTGGATACACCTACTCATTCAAGGGTTTTTCTTTATTTTTACTATTTTCTACATTGTAGAATAACAGTGAAGACATCAACACTTTGAAATGACACACATGAAATCATTTAGTAACCAAAAAAGTGTTAAACAAATAAAAATCTAATTCATATTTTAGATTATTCAAAGTAGCCACCCTTTTGCCTTGATGACAGCTGTGCACACTCTTGACATTCTCTCAACCAGCTTCACCTGTAATGCTTTTCTAACAGTCTTGATGCAGTTCCCACATATGCTGAGCACTTGTTGGCTGCTTTTCCTTCAATCTGTGGTCCAACTCATCCCAAACCATCTCAATTGGGTTGAGGTCGGGTGATTGTGGAGGCCAGGTCATCTGATGCAGCACTCTCCTTGGTCAAATAGTCCTTACGCAGCCTGGAGGTGTGTTGGATCATTGTCCTGTTAAAAAACAAACAAATTATAGTCCCACTAAGCGCAAACCAGATGGGATGGCGTATCGCTGCAGAATGCTGTGGTAGCCATGCTGGTTAAGTGTGCCTTGAATTAGAAATAAATCACTGACAGTGTCACCAGCAAAGCACCATCACACTTCCTCCTCCATGCTTCATGGTGGGAACCACACATGCGGAGATCATCCGTTCACCTACTCCCCGTCTCACAAAGACATGGCGATTGGAACCAAAAATCTGTTGGACTCATCAGACCAAAGGACAGATTTCCACTGGTCTAGTGTCCATTGCTCGTGTTTCTTGGCCCAAGCAAGTCTCTTCTTATTATTGGTGTCCTTTTATTAATGGTTTCTTTGCAGTAATTTGACCATGAAGGCCTGATTCACTCGGTCTCCTCTGAACTGTTGTGTCTGTTACTTGAACTCTGAATCATTTATTTGTGTTGCAATTTCTGAGGCTGGTAACTCTAATGAACGTATCCTCTGCAGTAGAGGTAACTCTGGGTCTTCCTTTCCTGTGGTGGTCCTCATGAGAGCCAATATCATCACAGTGCTTGATGGTTTTTGCGACTGCACTTGAAGAAACTTACAAAGTTCTTGAAATTTTCCTTATTGGCTGACCTTCATGTCTTAAAGTAATGATGCTGTCGTTTCTCTTTGGTTATTTGAGCTGTTCTTGCCATAATATGGACATAGCCCTATTTGGTAAAAGAGAATCTTCTGTATACCACCACCTCCTTGTCTCAACACAACTGATTTGGCTTAAACGCATTAAGAAGGAAATTCCACAAATGAACTTTTAACAAGGCACACTTGTTAATTGAAATGCATTCCAGGTGACTACCTCGTGAAGCTGGTTGAGAGAATGTAAAGTGTGCAAAGCTGTCATCAAGATAAATGGAGGCTACTTTGAAGAATATCAAATTTAAAATGTATTTTGGTTTGTTTAGCACTTGTTCATTACTACATGATTCCATATGTGTTGATGTCTTCATTGTAGAATATCAATGTAGAAAATAGTAAAAATAAAGAAAAACCCTTGAATGAGTCCAAACCTTTAACTGGTACTGTATATACAGTGCATTCAGAAAGTATTCAGACCCCTTCACTTTTTCTTTCTTTTGTTACATTACAGCCTCATTCTATTTTTATTTTATTTTTTATCCTCAATCGACACCCCATAATGACAAAGCAAAAACAGGGTTTTAGACATTTTTGCAAATGTTTTAAAACAAACTTGTGAAATTTACATAAGCATTCAGACTTTTTTTCTCAGTACTTTGTGGAAGCACCTGAGGCAGTGATTACAGCCTCGAGTCTTTTTGAGTATGACGTTATAAGCTTGGCACACCTGTATTTTATGGAGATTCTCCCATTCTTCTCTGCAGATCCTATCAAGTTCTGTCACGTTTGATGGGGAGCGTCGCTGCACCGGTATTTTCAGGTCTCTCCAGAGCTGTTCAATCTGGTTCAAGTCTGGGCTCTGACTGGGCCACTCAAGAACATTGAATACTGAAGCCACTCCTGCTTTGTCTTGGCTGTGTGCTTAGGGTCGTTGTCCTGTTGGAAAGTGAACCTTCACCCCAGTCTGAGGTCCTGAGTGCTCTGGAGCAGCTTTTTATCAAGGATCTCTCTGTAATTTGCTCTGTCCATCTTTCCCTCTCCTGCCTAGTCTCCCAGTTCCTGCTGCTGAAAAACATTTCCACAACATCATGCTGCCACCACCATGCTTCACCATTGGGATCGTATTTGCCAAGTGATGAGCGGTGCCAGGTTTCCTCCAGATGTGATGCTTGGCATTCAGGCCAGAGTTCAATCTTGGTTTTGTCAGACCAGAGAATCTTGTTTCTCATGGTCTGAGAGTCCTTTAGGTGCCTTTTTGACAAACTCCAAGTGGGCTATCTTGTGCCTTTTTTACTGAGTAATGGCTTCCGTCTTACGACTCTACCATAAAGGCCTGATTGGTGGAGTGCTTCAGAGATGGTTTTCTTTCTGGAAGGTTCTCTCATCTCCACAGAGGAAATCTGGAGCTCTGGCAGAGTAACCATCGGGTTCTTGGTCACCTCCCTTACCAAGGCCCTTCTCCCCCGATTGCTCAGTTTGGCTGGGCGGCCAGCTCTAGGAAGAATCTTGGTGGTTCTAAACATCTCCCATTGAAGAATGATGGAGAACACTGTGTCCTTGGGGACCTTCAATGCTGCAGACATTGTTGGTACCCTTCCCCAGATTAGTGCCTCCACATGTGGATTCCACGTTGTGGAAACATCTCAAGGATGATAAACGGAAACGGGATGCACCTGAACTAAATTTCAAGTCTCATAGCAAAGGGTCTGAATACTTGTGTGAATAAGATATTTCTGTTAATTATTATAATTTTTTTTAACATTTGCAAAAATTCTAAATACCAGTTTTCGCTTTGTCATTATGGGGTATCATATCATAAGTAGTATAATTCATTTTAGAATAAGGCTGTAATGTAACAAAGTGTGTGTGTGTGTGTGGGGGGGGGGTTCTTAATACTTTCCAAATGCACTGTACAGTAAAAAAAAAAAAAAAAAAGTAGATACATTTTTATATTTGTATTGGAAAACTTCAAAAAAAAATAGTTCAACCTTTTTGACATTTAAAAAAAACAAACATCCCGTGGCTATTTCCGAATACCCCGGTATAGAACCCAAGCCTACATTACACACACATTTGTATTTTTTCAAGAGATGCTGAAAGAAAGAAATCATATTTTTCCACTCCTGTTCACAAGACAAAATTAACATTTGTATAATTCTACTGCGAGAAATACATAATTCTGCAGGAGTTCATATTACACGATGCTACAAGGTGAAAGGTTATAGGCCTACAGTCAGTGGCCAGACTTCAGTTACTATTCCATTTAACCCATATGAACGTCAATGAGGAATATTATGTTTTCATGGATACAGGGAAACTCGTGAGCAGGATATCAAAGATGCAGGTAAACATTGTTTCCTGAAATAACACCTTAAGCGGGATATGAGCTACTATCCAGAATACTGTGCACATGTAAACGTGGTCAATGCATCTGACCATAACTCCAACCTGAGGACAAGGGCCTAGTAATTGTGTGGTGTTTAAATTGTCTTTCACTGGCCCTTCAACCCCAGACAGTGTTAGAGTTGTAGAGTTGGGCACTATCTCAAGAGACACTAACGCCATGTCACCCTACACAGCACTGAATAAGTCTAGGGTTAATTCCGATTTAAGCACGGACCCTTACTGCACCCCAGATAAAGTAGTACGTACAGTTTGTCCTATCCCACATACTAATGAAGTGTTTACTTTGTTAATATTACACTAAAGGGCCGACGCTGAAGTCACTCACTCCAGTTACTGTTCGTTTTTCAGCCCAATTCCACCGGACAGTTAGTTCGAGCACCTTGGCTGTCATTTCAGACATCGTTAAAGTATGGGGGGACAAATATTTTGAATTGCAGCTGCGAGGCCCTGGAAAAACGGTGGTCATTGTTGTCGCTGGAGGTAGCTGTGAACACATCCCATTAGAGACTACAGCCATGACCGCTCGTACGGACCGCAGTCGCCCGCAGATGCTCGCAAGCTGCTGTGACTGGCGTGCGAACAGGAGGAGTGGTGGTCGTGTCAGTGGTATTCATATCCTCCCCCTCCCCACTTGATCAAGATCAGATCTCCATATCTCTTCCCAGTGTTTTCCCTAAGGACATGGAGTAGCCAGCCAAATAGTCTACTCTTTCAATTTAGTTTATTGTGGCACAAACCTAAGAAAAAAGGTTGTGTTCTGTCAAGGTAATATTGATTCCCCGTTGAGAAACTATATATAGAATTGCAAGAAAATAGTTTTAGAAATGCAAACATTTTCATTAGCTTTAAACTTCCATCTGTTTTTATTTTATCGTTTTGGAGCGGAATGAGGCACTCCACTACCTATTGATCAGCAGACAAAAACCAGCAGTAGCCTACCAGTATGCAAATTAGGGAGCCAAATGAACTGCTCTCTCACCGATGCGGTTGCCGACATTGACCTCACAGATCCGTTCAACCCATGACGAGTCACTTTAGCGGTCACTGGCAAGTCGTGACAGGAGGTTAGAAAATACAAACGAGATTTTGGTTGTTCCGATGCGATACCATGGATATATAAGTACGTTGTAAGATTTATGAATGACAAAGGGATAGGGGATTGACTTTATTCCGTCATTTCGACACCTTTTATGAACTAGTCAACACTTGCTGTTCGATCGTCAGGCTGTTTACTGTGCTTTGACTATGCGCCCCAACTTCTTTTTTTTATTTTTTTTTTTATTTTACCTTTATTTAACTAGGCAAGTCAGTTAAGAACAAATTCTTATTTTCAATGACGGCCTAGGAACAGTGGGTTAACTGCCTGTTCAGGGGCAGAACGACAGATTTGTACCTTGTCAGCTCGGGGGTTTGAACTTGCAACCTTCCGGTTACTAGTCCAACTCTCTAACCACTAGGCTACCCTGCCGCCCCTTTGCTGGCTATATGAAACACGTGAATGAAAATAAATGAATGTGCCACACAACAAAAATGATATGGATTTCAACTCATCGTTACCACTTACATTACATGACAAAGAATCATCATGCGCTCCCTCCGCCGTGAAAATACATCTTACTGCAGCCAACCACAGCACACACAAATAACATGGGTACCTGGAGGCGGGACAGGCGGTCGACTGACAAACCAGCAGTTTCCTTGTCTTTGCTTGTTTTTAGACTGACAGGTGCCTTTCCTATCAATAGATCACGAGAAGATGCATATCTTAGCGGGAGAAAGCTACACAGACTTCTCACTAGCGTATTGACACTTTGAAATGAAAACAAGCCTAGGAAAAGGCGCTTAGAGAGAACAACACTTTCTTCCTCTATGGTCTTCACTGCCAGAGGGCTAGCTAGCAACAGGATAATGTTTTGGTTCTGTCTTTTGATGGCTAATATTGTTTCTGTTCAGTTGCCAGCTGTGCTGCTAGGGACTCTGAGTTATATTGGTGCTGTTTTAAAGTCATGTCCCTGATCAGGTCGTACATTTCGGAGGGACAGAATAATCTCTAGCATGAAAGCTGATGTGGCTCTTGTTATAAGTCTCGCTTAAACCCCTCTCCAAAGCTCCCCTGAAGATACTCTCTGTTTTCATCTCTTTCTTGCTTTCTCTCTTGCGCCATTTCTTACCTGCCTCTATCGCTCACTCTCCTGCTTTTACTCACTGTCTGTCTCTGTGGGTGATATTCTGCTGGCAGATGGAGGCAGGGTCTGGGTGTATCTGTGCCAGGGCCTTGGCCATAGACATGGAACATAGCAGGAAGGCTGCATACCCAGATTTATGTGGGACCCAGAAAAGGCTCTGTTTTGCTGGGGAGGTTTTGGAGGGGAGTGATGAGCCTGGGGCAAATACATTTCATAACCATGTAAGGACTTCACCAGGCTGTTTTTGTATTTTTTAAAATTTGACCTTTATTTAGCCAGGTAGGCCAGTTGAGAAGTTCTCATTTACAACTGTAACCTGGCCAAGATAAAGCAAAGCAGTGTGAGAAAAACAACAGAGTTACACATGTAACAAACAGACGCACAGTCAATAACACAATAGAGAAAGTCTATATACAGTGTGTGCAAATGTAGTAAGGAGGTAAGGCAATAAATAGGCCATAGTGGCGAAGTAATTACAATTTAGCAATTAACACTGGAGTGATAGATGTTCAGATGAGTCTGCTGAGTGGAACTGTGAAAGACCCAAGTCAAACAACACAAGACCACCGCAGAACGTTCTTCAAGATGTTTATCTCTCTTGTTTGGTCTCTCTCTGTCACCGCTCTCTTGTTTGGGCTCTCTCTGTCACCGCTCTCTTGCTTTTACAAATGATTCTTCACACACTGGCGCACACGCGTGCACAAACGCAGTGATGCGTGTGCGCACACATTGTCGCTATTTTGATTCTGCATTGGTCTGTAGCACGGACGGACGGACCTGTGACTATGTGAAAGGAGAACTTATTGTACTTTTTTTCCCCTGAAAAGGCAAAGCGAATACTGTAACTAGGGCTGGCACAATTGTGTAATCGCATAAACAATAATTATGGACTATAACCGGGAACTTAAAAAACAATCCTCTTAATGCATTTGTTTTAGAGGAAGAGGGATTGAACTTTATATTCGAGTAGATATAGTTTACCCATTAGCAGTTTTTCACTTCTATATGAAGTGGGTAAATTTGGTAATCATTTTATGAGCAGAACCTGCATGGTCCGGAGGAGAAGCTTAATTTCCAAAAGTTCCAAGTGGTTAAAACCATTCATTTTTGAGACCGGTGTGTCGGATTCATTAGGTATGTCATAGCTAGTTTTCAAATATGCATTATCATACAAGCTCAAAACATGTTTTTACAATTAATAACCGTGGCTATTTGTATGACAATGAATCATTACCTAAAATTCCATAATCATTACAGCCCTAACTGCAACATTGCAGTTTAACGATTGCTGACATTGCGCAATCAATATTGTTAAGGGACGTGTCCACTCTTGTCCCCGCTACAGGCTGTTATCAAGTCTTTCTGTTACCAGGAAGGAAAGAAGTAAACATGGTTGGTTTGTCATTGATTTTCAGGTCCATCAAGTTTGTTTTATTCTGTCTGTTGGTCCGTCCTTTAGTTAACCTGGCATATAACCAGGGACAGAAAAACACAGTGAAGTGTTTGGCTCATTCACAGAAACATTTTGGATTTCCAATAGGGTACGAGAAAGCCACAAAGACTTGGCAGGAAGATTGCAATTAAACACCTAAGTTGGTATTGATGTCAACCCAGAAAGGGGCATCTGCTTAGTTGCTATGTGGTCAGACTAAATTTACTTAAGTATCAAAAAATTCTTGAGCGGCATTTTATTTACACTGTATTACACCACATTTCATTACTCATACTAAGCAGTCATTTCTCCCCTTTCTCAAGAAGGAAAGCAAAGAACATGTTTTGAGTTTTTGTTGTCAAATTTCAGTTCCCTTTTATGAACTCCTACTACAGGCTTTCAGTTTGAGTCCTGAGTCGTGGCTCTATTGAAATGTCAAACTTCCTTTCATTTATTTAAAAATGTTGCCACAAAAAAAGAAAGCAAGGAAAAGTGACATGACAGGAAACGACAGAACCAAACATTATACGATGGTTTTCTTACTTGGAAAAACAAAAAAAAATGCAGCACAAGCATCAGGTTGCCGCCATCTTGTGGCTTCCACTGGCCTGCCAGTATCCAGCAGCACAACTGAGGACAGCCAAGAGTCCCGCAGTTTAAGTCCTTAGTGTCTAAGCTAATAATATTACAGACACAGACACACACAGACCATCTAAAGATGAGGTCGAAGCCACTCATTGGCTAGGGGCACCGAGGCAACGGTTATTAACAAATGTTTACGAGGAATAAGAATCCGAGGCTAGACTTCCAAATAAGGTTGCAAAATTTAAGGAACTTTCAATAAATTCCCTGGTTTGCCTGAAATCCTGGTTGGAAGATTTCCGGAATCAGAAGGGAGTAAGTAGGGAATCTGGATCCTCCAACCAGGATTTCTAGAAAACCAAGGAATTTATTGAACGTTCCCAGAATTCTACAACCCTACCTCCGAAGTAACTTCAAGTGCAGGAGAAAGTTGTCCTTTTTTCTCTCTTTCTATTCTTCCCTCTTTCATGGAGGGAACAGAATGTACTGGGAGCTGCAGGCAGGAAGAGTGGCTAAGGCCCTAATGATATGGTGCATGATTGTAACCTTGGTACAGCACAGCGGCCCACTTTAGTTCACCAGTGGCTGGGAGTGCTTTCACTTCCAAAATGCTTTGGCGTCGTTGGCGGCAGTACCCGATCTGGCCCCTCTCTCTCACTCGTCTCTCACTACTCCTCTCACGTTTTATTTCTGTCCCTTTCCTGGACTTTATGACGTTCTCTTGCTCCTCCATTTTCTGTTTCTTGTGTGTTTTCTCCTCCCCACTTCTATCTTTTATAATCTCTTTGTCCGGTTCTCTCACTGGCTTGTTTTCACTTTTCTGCTGCCTCCTTGTGAAATCTTCATTGAATCTTGTCCTCTGCCACTCTATAGGCACCGATCCTTACAGAGCCCCCTCCTACCCACCACACCGTAGACAACCCTGTATCCCTCTGACCTGGACCCTTTCAACCAGGGAATTTCAAGGCTTTTATTTTACCCAGAAATGTCAAGTTTAGTCGTACTTTTGGTCATGTGGAACATCTCATTTCTCGTTGAACATCTCATTTCAAAGTCATGGGCATTAATATGGATGTATCAGGGAAGGGTGGATTGGGGGTGTTTTATTTGAGCAGTATTAGCATAAGTAAATAAGCAGCAGTTGTGTGGGGTGGGATTGTGTATGGTGGGGTGGGGTGCGAGGGTGCTATGGTGTGGAGAGTAGGCAGGTCAGCTGTAATAATACCAAGTCCATATTCAACATCCGTCTATGTCAAATCAAATTTTATTTGTCACATACACATGGTTAGCAGATGTTAATGCTAGTGTAGCGAAATGCTTGTGCTTCTAGTTCCGACAATGCAGTAATAACCAACGAGTATTCTAACCTAACAATTCCACAACTCCTACCTTATACACACAAGTGTAAAGGGATAAAGAATATGTACATAATGCCCAGACATAACCTTAAATATCCAGATGTCTGAACTTAAACACGTTGAAATTTGGAATAAATTTGACGTTCATCCATGTTTCTCAGAACATCTAATTTTGATGTGAAACTGTGAGTGCTTGTAGTGGAGAGTCAGTGCAGATGGTCAGTCCAGTTCAAGTGTTCAGCAGTCTTGTAGATACCAACAGGCTCAGAGACCATTTCTGTCAGACCTCATGCTCCAATACCATCTGCCCGACCGGTAAGGGAGTGAACAAATAAATACCAAAATTTGGTCACACATATTTAGCGGATGTTATTGGGTGTGTAGCAAAATGCTTGCGGCTGGGTTGTGTAGGCTCCTTGATGATCTTGTATTGGTTGGAAAATGGCCCTAGTGATGTACTGGGCCATCTTCACCACCCGCTGAAGGGCCTTTTGGCAGTTGCTCGGTGCCCCCTTCCCCCTAGCTCCCATGCCGCGGCCTTATTCATCTCAATGACAGTAATTAGAGTTAAAAAGGAGGTGAGATAAGTAATGCACTTCCCCTCCAGATTTTAGGAAATGGGGGGAGCCTAAGTGGGAGCTGAGTTAAGGTGACCTATTTTCAACTTTTTCCTCTGTTGTTCACGGTGCAGAGTACAGTAGAGGAGCAACGCAAGGTCTGGACATGTTTTTCTAGAAGGGTTGTGAGAATGGATGCACTTGTCGACACATTGACCGGAAAGGACTTCAAGTGGTGGGACCTCTGTCAATCAAACGCCCAGCACAGTAAGGATGCTCGTTCTGTCTGTCACTCACAGGCTCACATCCCTCTTGCTGCAATGCTTTCGTTGGTTCTGAGCAGACAAATTTGTGAGAAATGTGCTCAGGAAAACGGGCATTTGTCGCTGACCCCTTCAGGTTTTTCATAATCGACAAACAAATGAAATGGCATGGCATGTTCCTTTGTCTCACCACCACCTCCTTCTGAACCTGTTCTTGCCCAAACAACTCCACACCTGTGGCATTGTGCCATGATAATGAAGACACATTTTGTGATCACATTCGAGCAACCATTCAGAATCCTTGGCATTTGGTACAGGCATCTAGAGAAGCCAACATATGAAAGGGTGCAGCTTCTCTCGTTCCTCGTGGGTACCCAGGGGTGTGCAGTCTTGTGGTTTCACATTGTGCCTGAGAGACTCATTCCTTTGCCTCTCCACTGGACTGGCATGATGCAGCTAATGAGGCCATGGCTTTGATAAGCGCAGGTATGTTGATTGCCTTGGCAGAGGTCGTCGTGCCAGAGTCGCTTAGCACGCACTGCTGGTTCTGAAGTCTTCCGTTGGCATGCGTGTCTAAGAGAGGAGGCAGGGACCGACCTGGCACCGCGATTGGGGTGCCAAGATGGGAGTCTGGCCCCTGGGGTCATTTGGACCAGGCCTGGACTGAGATCGGAGTACTTTCATCTGTCCTGACCCAATAGACTTTGAGAGATGCTCAAGAGGGAAGGGCATAAGTGAATACCAGACTTAACAGGCAATGTTACATGAGAGAGTAAATCGTTTTATTTCTTAAGGTGTTTTGGCACAGGACAGGCAGTTCTCGGAACCCTTGCTAATACATTGTGCCTTATTTTCCATTTGAAAGCTAAAATATTTTTATAGACTCCCAACAATCCCTAAAAGATTACAAAACCACCAGACCTCATGAAAGAGGAGAATCAAACCTCTGTAGCGAAATGCCTTGATTTTAAAATGTGATGTGTTATGGAATAATCATTGCCATATTTACACTACGGGAATGTTGAACAAGCTGTTTAATGAAATGTGGGCGGAGTGGTTGTGGAGCATTACACAAAATGGTCTCCGTTGAAATGGGCCTTTTTAAAAACGTTTTACAGTAGGCCAACATTCAAAAGACAGATGTAAGGATTCAAGTTAGGCCTAAGAGTGTGGGGTTATTGGGTTATTGTAGTGTGAGGACTAGTTTGTTGGATAAATGGCATTCACGGGTCTTCGTCATTGACCTTGTGGGATTCACAAACTCAATCCCTCTAGTATTCATTTTCCTGTACTACCAAGTTCAGCCCTCTTATTTTGATGTATCACTTTCCTTCTCCTGGCTCCCTTACTGTTAGGAACAGCTGTGCTTTTAGAAAGGCTAATTGAATCGGGAGGAGGGGCGCAAAGGAAAGGTATGGATGTGGGTTCTGTGGGGTCGGTAAGGGATTGTGTGCGCAGATGACGTCTGCTCCTGGTTCGATATTCCCAGTGGGGGAGGGGAGAGATGGTTTTAGACAAGCACCTGAGTCATGCATTGGAGGAAAGCATCAACGATAAGATTTATAGAAGACGTGCTGCCTGACAAGCTGGTTCTTTGTGTTAATGTCTCGCATTAACATCATCAGAGAGGGTTACCATTACCAGATGCCTGTTCAGTCCTCCAGAGGGTTAGCAGGTGGACAGTAGCTTTGTGTAGGTGGGGATTATTTCATATAAACAGTGCTGTTGTAAATGGTAATAGGTTGAGGACTAATGTCCCCATTTTATAGTTTGAACATCCAATAGAAAAGGATGCCTGCGGATATTCCTGGTCTGACTGTGAAATATGGACTGTTTTTATCTACGTTGTCCTAATCATGAGTGGTGTGTAGCAATGCCCTATGGCCGTTGCTGTCAGCAGAAACGCCAGGGAGAAATCCATGCTGGGACATTGGAGGCAGCAGGATGCAACAAGGAGGGAGTAGCGTTCTTTTAAATTGCAGTTGGAGCATATTTTTTAACTTCCACTGTCAGTTTGGTTGTTGTGATCTTGTTAATCTTCAGTCTAGGTTACTGTGTACATTTGGCTATATGAGCACCTGCATGTGTGTACGTGCAGAATTACGTTGCTGCTCTTCTCACCCATCTGCTGGCCCTTTGCGTTACGGTGTGTATTTGCCTGGGCCCAGCTCTTATGGTTTGTGTTGCAGTAATCAGGCGGAACTGTGAAATCAATTACAGGCAAACCAGCCCTCTCCCTGTTTCTCTCGCACTCCCTGTTTCTCTCTCTCCCTATTGCTCTTTCTAACCTCTCTCTCTCTCTCTCTCTCTCTCTCTCTGAGCTACACGCTTTCACCATACTCAGGCCTCTTTACATCTCAGCAAACTGGACTTAATTATGTTAGTGTGTAATGCCTGCTAATGAATGTGGGAAAATTAGGGAATTTCTTGTTACGTGTTGTTTCTCAAGTTACATTCAGTTTTGCTAATACTCTGAATCACTTCGATGACATTGGGGTCAGTGAGTAATAATTCGATACTGTGGTGAATTCTGTTATAACTCTGGTCCTTTTTTTTCCTCTTTCAGATGATCGACACCCATGTTAACCATCAAGCTGAGGGAAGTTGAAGGAATAAGACCCAACCAAAGGAAAAGGGAGAAGACATTGTGGGGAAAGGATTAAGGACTGGACACAACCCAACATTACAAGCTTGTGACATTTTAACCAGAGAAGGACTGCCATACAAATGTGGACCTCCCAAAAAGTGTTCAAATAATTTCCCCTTTGCATCAAGAGGACAACAACAATAATCTCTGCGATGTCTGAAAACAAAGACATAACGAGTCGCCACTTGCAGCACAAGCTGCAGAGCCTGGGACGACGGCTGGACGAGCTTGAGGAGGCTACCAACAAGCTCCAGAAATCAGAAGATGAGCTGCTCGATCTGCAGGACAAGATTATCCAGGCGGAGGGCAGCAACTCCTCCATGTTGGGCGATGTTGAGGGACTGCGCAAGCGCCTGCTAAAGATTGAAGGCAAGGACGAAGAGGTGTGCAAGGCAGAGGACCTCTGCCGTATGGTGCGGGAGAAACTGGAGGAGGAGGAGAGTTTGACCCAGGACCTCAAGTCTGAGATTGAGTGCCTGCAGAGGAGAATGGCTGAGCTGGAGAAGTTGGAAGAGGCCTTCAGCAAGAGCAAGTCGGACTGCAGCCAGCTGTGCCTCAGTCTCAACGAGGAGAAGAATCTGACCCGGAAGCTGTCCTCAGAGATGCAGGCCCTCAAGGACCGTGTGAAGGAAGTGGACACGTCAGAGGTAAGGCTGGACCGGGCAGAGATGTTCCTGGCAGGGGAGCTGGAGAAGCTCAAGGGCCTCACTCAGACTTTTTTGAGTGAGAGGAAGAGACTCCTGGAGAAGCAAAAGGAGGATGAGAAGCTTATACTAAAACTGACAGAAAAGCTGGAGCGTCAGAACAGGATTGACCCGGTAGATCCCAGACGAATTGAAGACGACCTCTCATCCGGCCTGACCGGCAAGCTGGGGCGCAAGAAGAGCCTGGATTACCTGAAACTGGGCGACGACTTTGGGCTAAGGAACAAGTCCGAGAATGAGAAGAACAGGCTTGATGGCCAGGACGACAACAAAGTCAAGGAACTCACCCAGGAAGTGGAGAGGCTGAAGAACCGGCTGAAGCAGCTGGAGCTGGTGGAGGAGGATCTTAAGAACACAGAGTCCAAGAATGGAGAGCTGCAGGAGAAGTTCCAACAGGAGAGATCCCGTAGCCGAGCACTCAACGATCAGGTGGAGCAGCTTAGAATGCAGCTGTGTGGAGGCAGCAGTCATGGCAATGGAGGACCTAGCAGTCCAACAAAGGTCCTTGAGAATGGCAAGGCAGAGAATGAGGAGATCAATGTCCGTGGTGGGTTCAGGCAGGTCAAGCCCAAGTATAGGCCTGCTGCAGAGCCAGCCACCCCCAAGTACAAGAGCAGAGAGCTGTCCCCGCAGCACAAGATGGAGACCAAGCTGAGGAACAAAGAACTGAGCAACTCTGAGGAAAGTTCTCCAAAGTCTGTCAGGGGGGCACTCAGTCCTGCACACAAGAGCAGGAGGACACCCAAGACTGGAACATCAACTGCCTCTGACAATGGAGTGAAAGAAATAAGCAGAGGGGTAGAGGAGAAAACAACAAGAGGAGCAGCCCATACTCCTGTCGGCACATCTTTGAGTGACCGCAAGAAGCTCTCTGTTCTTAGTCGCTACCCTCCAGCAGCTAATGACCAGAAGCCATGGAAGATATCTCAGAAACCAAGTGAGAGTGAAAGCAAAAAATGCCAAGTTGATACGTTTTCTAGATTGTATGTCGGTAGTGACAGTGAGTCGAACAATTCTGATGTGGTGCCTGAAAGCTCAAGCAAGAGCAACAGTGTCTCCCCACTTGAAAAGGATGCATTTGCGTCAGACCTGGAGTCTGTGGACCAGGTTCAAGAGGCTCTTCCAGTGTCAAACCTCTCCAAAGCCAATGGGTCGTACATTGCCTACAAGTCCCATGTGTCCCCAATGTTCAGTGATCATGGCTCTGAGGGCCACTCCTCGGCCTCTGAGACTGAATCACCTGGGTCCAGGCCCTCGGAACCAGAACCTGTACCTGAGGTGACTGCACTGAGTAGCAGAACCTCCACCACTCCCAAGTGCTCCAGATACTCTCGCATACAGGACTCGCAGTCAGAGGGCTCCTCCACCAGGAGCTCGATTGACGAAGAGCAGCACAGGCTGTTGGTGGCAGAAGGAGAATCCCTGGAGCCCACTCACACCCCATCAGGTATAGAGCTCCGCAGGGTCTGCAGCCCACGGGAAGCCCTGAGGTCAAAGGTAGTCATCAAGCCAGCCATCGTGGAAATTGACAGGAAGGAAGTCATGATATCTGGTGGGGCAGAGCCCTTGACCTCCTCCAATGGCAAGCCCAAAATTTCCACAAAACCAGTCCTGACCAGTAGCATCACTATCTACCCCAACGATCCCAACTCTTCCAGGACCAGCAGCCGTAGCAGCAGTGTATCCAGCGAGCCACCAGTCAAGGAACGCCACACGTCCACCAGCAACATCGTCATCGGCCCCAGTGAGCACAGGGGAAGTATCTCCATCCCCTATGAGATCTCCATCCCCAAGAGAGAGATCACACCCTGGCCGTCCATGGATGGCCCTGACGAATCAGGGGTGCTAGGGATGGCCTGTGCAGAGACACACCTACTCCCCCGAAGCAACTTCAGCCTCCAGTCACCGGAGACCACCTCCGACTTCAACAACGACACAGAGTCGGGTTTCGAGAGCAGCAGTAGCAGCACTACCACCGTCACCAGCTGGAGGAGCCAACACCATGGCCACCACACCTCCCAGGACGACAGCCTCCCAGAGATGAGAAACGTGACGGTGCGAAGCACCTGGAAGAACAGGGGGGCGGCATCTGTGGACGAGCCTGGCCAGGGGGCCAGGATGTACGGGATGGGTTCTGAGGACGAGGCAGAGTCGGCCACCACGTGGAGGGCTTACCGCGCCACCACCATTCTGGACACGGAGGAGACGGTAAACGCCACAAGGGCTGCTACATCACGGACAGCCAAGCCTTCCCCAGCAGAGCTGTATATGCGCAGGATCAACAACAGTGTGGTGACCACCAGGGACATCGCAGAGCCAGTGTGCCGGAGCAAAAGCTCCCTGTCGCCCACTGACGGAGGTCTGCGGATGAGTATCCCCCACGAGCCTGTCAGCTCTCAGAAGCTTGTTCCCTGGCGGACACAACCCATGGTGAGGACAACTTCTGTACTCTTTACAAACCTGTTTTTAAGAAAACTAGTGTTCTTATACTTCCACCATTTGCTTACAATAGCTCTTGAGCCTGTTGCATATCTGGTCATTGAGTCTAGGCAAGGAAATGTTCAGAGATATTTGTCTCTATTTATATGATTAGAATGTCTTTGCAGTGATGCTCAACATATATTTTCATAAGGTTTATGTTGGATGTCTAAGCTTGGTCTTGACACATTACATCTGGAACTTTGACACGAGGACAGATCATTTGTAAGCATTTCTAAGGAGTAAGAGGGGGATGTTTCCTCTGTTTTTACTGGAACTAAATCTCTGAACATGTTGGGCACCAAACGTCCTTGAGTCTTGGCTCCGAGTGCATACCTACATTTAAAAGTACTCTCTTTACTTGTACTTTGCCAATGGCAATACAGCATATACATGTGTGCTTACATAGCTAATCTTTGGAAAATATACTCCAGAAAACACCAACTGTAGCTTTCTGGTGTGTCCACTTTGAATGAGTGTTCAGATGCAATTTTTTTCACTGACGCCAGGCCTGAAACTTTAAGCTTAGCACAGCAGTTATCTGAACCTGATTCCTCATGCCGAAGTAAGCACAAAGAGAAAAGGGTAGGACAAAAAAAGAGAGGGAGCATGAAAATGAAAAGACCTAAATGGGAATAAGGTTAGAAAAAAACTCAAGGGAAGGAAATAGCTTGCTTGTATTTTTTGTGCCTGATCTTACCAACTGTGCCCTGCCAAGCTGTGCCCTGCCAAGCTGTGCCCTGTCCTATTCCTGACATAATTGAAGATGAGCATTGTTCAAAGGCTCACCTCCATGTAGCTCGACTCCGTTTGACTCCATTTCCCACTGCAGACGACTGTTTTTCAAAGATTTCTTCATTGGAATTCAATTAAGTCTCTGGTGTCAGATTTTCAGATTAATATTTTAAGCATGACTTGTAGTCTGGTTGATTTATGTGTGAGAAGTCCTCGTGTCAGCTGTTTTGACAAAGACGCTTGGTCATTCATCTGTCTGACACCTCTTTTATTAAAGCACAGATGAGATACGAGCTTGTTCAAACTAACTGGTAGACAGTGAGTCAGTCTGACATATACTGGGACAGCGAGATAAGAATGTATTTGACGTGAAGAAAAATATGCATTCTTATGTGAATTTTGAGAATGCAGAAAAGTGGAAGATTTAATCCTATTGCTGATTCTAAAAAAATAAAAAATAAAAAATGTGAATGTACCATGCTGAGTACCATGCTGAGTACCATGCATACATGAGTCTACCCATCAATGGTTAGCTCTGTCCACACTTCACACTCCCCCCACTACATAGAATAATAAGCTTTTAGTTTCACACACAGTTGAAATGCATGTCTAGAACTGTCTGAATACTCTCGAGGCAAAAGGGCCTCATCATTCCTCTCTTATCCACAGCCACTTAGTGGGGAAATTTACAACTCTAGACGTGTTAAAGATTATACAGGGCATCAAATAGATGAGGTAAAAATGCCTCACAGTAAAATGACTTGTCCAATAGTGTGCTGTTTGTCAAGTGGCTACGCTAACACTAGCAATCCTAGAGAACTGGCTACAATAACATCTCAATTTGTCACGCAGACAAACTAGCCTAGTGGATAGGAATCTAGTGTTTTCCTGCAGATAAACTGGACATAACCAGAGATGAAGATTGATGTTGCCAGTCACAACCCCTATCATCCATCAGCCACATTCATATTCATCTTCCTTGGTGCATATCCTATGAAGGGGGGAAAAAGCAAGCTTATTGATGAAGTTGTCATTGAAATCGTCTTTCTGGGCTGTTTTGTGTCATTCTTAACTGCTTCATAAACTCAACTTGAGTTAGTAGGAGTTATCTAATACAAGCAATAAGCAGGATTGTGTAGATCTGATTGGTCTTCACACAACAGTGATGCTTGTTGTTGTCGTAGCCACTGAACTGTACTTTTCTGGGGTCCAGCTTATTAGGAGGGGATTAGCGGTCGCAAGTGACCTGCCTGGTCAGGGGTCAAGAGGGTCAGGATTCCCTGTTTTAACAAATCTGCAGATGGGCCATTGTCACTCTGGGTTATCTGGTTGGCCGCTGGGGTTCGGTTTGATAGTGTGCAACACACCCAGCTCCACTCAGTCAGAACAAACAAAGAGGGCTCCAGCCCCAAGCCCTCCACCAAGCCTTTCATCTCCAGCCAAGCGAGCCATTAAAAAAATAACATGACGGCAACATGGCACTTAGATCTATAATTACAGTCATTCTGCCTTATAAAGCCCCTCCCCCTCCTAACCATCATTATAAACTGTGTGGTTGGAGCCCTTAATGGCTAAAGCTGTCGTATGTCAGCCAGTATACCCCAGTATGACAAAACATATTTTTTGTACTGCTCCAATTACGTTGGTAACCAGTTTATAATGGCAATTAGGATCCTCGGGGGGGGGGTTGTGATATATGGCTTATATACCACGGCTAAGGGCTGTTCTGAGGTACGACGCATCGCAGAGCATCACTACAGACACCCTGGTTCAGTGGTCTAAGACAATGCATCTCAGTGCTAGAGGCGTCACTACAGACACCCTGGTTCAGTGGTCTAAGACACTGCATCTCAGTGCTAGAGGCCTCACTACAGACACCCTGGTTCGAATCCAGGCTGTATCACAACCGGCCGTGAGTGAGAGTCCCATAGGGCAGTGCACAATTACTCCAGCGTCGTCCTGGTTTGGCCGGAGTAGGCCGTCATTGTAAATAAGAATTTGTTCCTAACTGACTTGTCTAGTTAAATATTGGTTAAATAAAAAAATTTTTTTTAAAAAGGACATATGGTGATAAATTACAGAAAAAGGTTCAAATAGACAGTCCAAGGTTTAGCAGAGAACGCCTCAGATATCACAATTAAGTCTCCGCCTCTCCAAGATGTCTCTCCAAGATGTCCATAGTTCCTTATTGCTTAAATATCCTTCATTATATCATCTTGACGCCTAACCTTTCTGATGAACGGCCTAATTTGTTTTGCTTTCTGTGTGTTTCAGTCACTCATTGTTGCCTTGCCCTTGGCACCCTCCTGCAGGCAATGGGATTAGAAGTAAACCGAGCTTATTTCCAAGAGGTTTCTCTGTGAACTTCACTACAGGCAGTCGTCCTCTCATTCATTGTGTATTTCCTATTCGTTAGTAAAGGGCTCGAGGCATCAATACCACATTATTGTCAAATGGTAGTGCTTTTACAGTTATGATTAGTCATGGACAGTGATTGCAGTGTCAAAGGTCAACTGTTAGTGAGATGGGCATTAATAAGCACCATGGACATCTTTCTCATTGTTTGTCTGTACACAGCTCTGCTGTTTGAGTTTATTTTCATGTTTACAGGGACAGTGCACATTTAATCAACGTATCAATAAAAATGCTGGTTTGCCATATCAATCAGTGTTTGACAACAACAGTGTATGGCAGGTCTGCCTATCATGAAGCCTCTATCTCCCATCATTGATCAGCCAAAGTTTTTGCACCCACATTTTTCTATCAGTTTTCGATTATAGAAATTGAATTTGACTCCTTAACCTCTGTCTGTTATTACCCTAATTAAGTTAGCCAGGCTAGCCCCACAAAATCAATAGTTACTTCAGAGAAGACACAGCACTTGATGTCCTTGGGTACCTAGGATGACTTTCTATCAGTAAATAGCTTATTGATTGGCTATTCATCCCATATAACAGGAGAACTCCAGCACTATTTATGGCGGTCCGGTCACACACATTTCCTAGGTGGTAAAAGTCCGGATGGATATGGTCATTTATCAGTGTAGTAATACATCCCCACCTGTTCACAATACTCTTGTTGGCAGAGAGAACATTTTGCTGTTATAAAGCAAATTTCCTGAAATTCTACACATTTTTCATGGGGTTTTTAACGGTCCTTTCCCTGCAAATCTACAAAATGTTCCATGTCTTGTGTGTTTATGATTTCATGGGTGGTAGCCCGACTGAGTTCCCAACCATTTTTATTTTTGGTAGTTGGGACTTGCGGCCCGTTTGGATCCAGTTCTGGGTCCAGATCTGGACCGCTGTCCGCCAGTTGAGTATGAGGTCATATAGAATTTATGATTGTCATTTGTTTGACCCCTTCATCGTAGAGGGACATCTCTTCATCCATTGAAATGTCAGTCATGACCGCAGTATAGCATCAGATTATAATGGTCTCTGTGGTTTTAATGTTGACTGGCTGCACACAGCCTCACTAACCCTCCATTCTTACCTTCAGGTACAGCACAGAACATCAGTGTTGTTTTTTCAGCCCATTGTAAAACTTAGAAACCTCAGATGGGTATGTGAATGGGCTGTGAACTTATGGTTGGCTGTGGACCATTGGTCGATCTGGCTGATCGAGATACAAAAACATCCTTTGTGCAAGTCAGTCAAACCCAGTGGCAACAAAGTGAAACGCAGGGCCCTTGTGGTCATTCTGGTTGGTTTTCGACCCCGACTTTAACCTAAAAGCCTGGAAAAACAATCTGTACTGGAGTTGAACTTGGAAGATTCCACGGACAAGAGCTGGTAGGTGGTTAAAACGTCAGACGGAGGAGATGCCAATGGCCTGTAAGAAAGGTTTTGAGGAATGGTTTCCACTAGGTATGTTAGAGCTATTAAATTCTTTCCTGGACAAGGCGCTCGAAAACATTCATGTTAATAACCAGCTTGAATTAAGGCTTCTCTGAAACATATTACCTTGGGTGCAATGAGCATTGTCTCCTTGTAGCCGAGCTTTGGCTCAGTTCGCTTTTAACAGGGAATAAAAGTCATGGACTTAAAAAAACAACCAAGACATAATTCATGTCGAAACAGTGGTTGTTCTGCAAGGCTTGTAACAGTCCAGTTGTGTTGTCCTCGAAGGTAAACTATTTCTATGATGGTTGGCCTTTTGATTCTGTGCTGTATTTTAAGACAAACATGTTGTCATGAGAGACTACTTCCTAAAGGGTTGAGTGAATTTGAGGCTTTGTCAAGTCTGTTTTAACTCAAGAAAACCAATGTACTATTTTCCGTAACACATACGGGATTAGCAAAGATTTGCACAAGGAGATTTGATGTATTGTTTTAAAACATTTTTTTTTTTACTTTCTATAAAATACCAGTCCCCAATCATAAGATATTTGAGTGAAGCGTGAACAAAGCAGGTTTGTGAGGGCTTCAGCACTTGGCGTTCCTAGGACATTTCCTCTGCTCATGTGGCAGATCAAATTGCCTAACAACGTTTCAAATGTGACATTCATCCAGCAGAAATATTTTCTGAAATTAAGATTTAGTAATGTCCCTAGTACCTCACACAGAGGGAATGAACTTGGAGAATGTTCCTTCTGGTATTTTTGCACACATTGCTTGTTTAGGTCACTGAACTGGAAGACTAGACTTTAGTGTAGGTCCACCCAACCCGGAAACTTTTTCATACACTTTTGTTAGAATAAGCAGTCATGTCAACTATCCGCATCCACAGGAAAAATGTCAAGATGGCTCAGAAAATAATGCTGTGGTTTGGTTTACATTTGGTGTTTATGAAGCCTAATTTACATACGATTACACTCGAAGTACAGCGGGACCCAACTGTTCGGTGGTAATGCTATAACAATGCAGAATGTACTCTGGTCATTTCCTCCCTTTGAGGTAAATAGAACAGGAAGTTGCCATGTTTGGCCTGCCCTGCCAGTTTGGCAGCCCCTCGCGTTGTAGCGGGCTTCCTGTCTGCCTGCCTGTCGTCCCTGGGAAATGCAGAGCGGCCATTAAGGGTAATTGGCAACGTTCTGCAGCGGCAGGAAGGATGGGATTCCAGCCAACTGTTACTAGTTTCAGTACTGCAGTCTTTTTAAACGGAAATCATAGGCCTTCGCTTTCAGACGTTTACTGTCATCTATCACTTTCCTAGAACAATGTCATTTGAGGTTGCGTGAAAGTCCTCAAGTAGGTTTTATAGGGGGCTCATTTGCTAGTTGAGCCCCATGTAAATGATATCACTGGGGTAACTTGTTTTTTCTCCCCATGTTTAGAGGCCATATCCACAGTCGCCTTGTGGACTGGCTTGCTAAGATTTCCCTTCTCACAGGCTGTTAAGTTAATGATCTCTCTAAGTGTTGTTTCTGTTTCGCTGTGACTAGGCCGCTGACGACACGGACCCCAACCCTGGGTCGTGGAGGACGAGGCCGGCGCCCGGTGACCTAGATCCCTATGAGAGCGAGAGGAGCTCCAGGACAGATGTAGGGTCCAGCAGAGGGATGAGGACCACAGCTTCCAGACCAGCGCTTTTGTCCAATAGGGGTCATGCTGGCCTGGCGGAGGGAAGGACCGGGCGCGGCAATCGACAGTGGAGCAATCGTCAGACCGACGACTAAACCGGCCAACCATCTTAGTCTCTCTGCTTCATAATATCCAGGTAGGATATGTCAAAGCAAAGTCCCAGGAACCTGCTGTCTGGCCTAGCATTGCTTATTGATAAGAGTATGTTTAATGTCTGATGAGGTTGATATATATTGTCTGATAAAGTTTATATAGTAGGTGTGTAATGATACATGTACTCGTCCCAAACCGTTCTGTATGGGGAGCTCGGTTCGGTCTGCACTGTGAACCCGACTGACTGAATGAATGAATGAGATATACATCAAATCCAGACCCACTTTTTGTTTTGAGATTAAGTGAAAAGGTTTCTCTGCAAAAAAAAAAAAATCCCTTTTTCAGGACCCTGTTTTTCAAAGATAATTTGTAAAAATCAAATAACTTCACAGATCTTCATTGTAAAGGGTTTAAACACTAATGAATGAAACATAAACAATTAATGAACATGCACCTGTGGAACAGTTAAGACACTAACAGCTTACAGATGGTAGGCAATTAAGGTCACAGTTATGAAAAGTTAGGACACTAAAGAGGCCTTTTTACTGACTCTGAAAAACACCAAAAGAAAGATGCCCAGGGTCCCTGCTCATCTGCGTGAATGTGCCTTAGGCATGCTGCAAGGAGGCACGAGAACTGCAGATGTGGCCGGGGCAATACATTGCAATGTCCGTACTGTGAGACGCCTAAGACTGTGCTACAGGGAGACAGGACGGACAGCTGATCGTTCTCGCAGTGGCAGACTGTGTAACAACACCTGCACAAGATCGATACATCCGAACATCACACCTGCGGCACATGTTCAGCATGGCAACAACAACTGCCCGAGGTACACCAGGAACGCACAATCCCTCTATCAGTGCTCAGACGGGCCGCAATGGGCTAAGAGAGGCTGGACTGAGGGCTTGTAGGCCTGTTGTAAGGCAAGTCCTCACCAGACATCACTGGCAAGAACGTTGCCTATGGGCACAAACCCACCGTCGCAGGACTGGCAAAAAGTGCTCTTCACTTACGAATCGCGGTTTTGTCTCACCAGGGGTGAGGGTCGGATTCGCGTTTATCGTCGACGGAATGAGCGTTACACCGAGGCCTGTATTCTGGAGCGGGAACGAGGTGGAGGGTCCGTCATGGTCTGGGGCGTTGTCACAGCATCCTCGGACTGTAATGACAACAAGCTATCTCAATGCTGTGCGTTACAGGAAAGACATCCTCCTCCCTCATGTTCCCTTCCTGCAGGCTCATCCTGACATGACCCTCCAGCATGACAATGCCACCAGCCATACTGATCATTCTGTGTGTGATTCCCTGCAAGCCAGGAATGTCAGTGTTCTGCCATGGCCAACGAAGAGCCCAGATCTCAATCCCATTGAGCATGTCTGGGACCTGTTGGATTGGCAGGTGAGGGCTAGGGCCAGAAATGTCCGGGAACTTGCAGGTGCCTTGGTGGAAGAGTGGGGTAACATCTCACAGCAAGAACTGGCAAATCTGGTGCAGTCCATGAGGAGGAGATGCACTGTAGTACTTAATGCAGCTGGTGGCCACATCAGATACTGACTGTTATTTTGACCCCCCCTTTGTTCAAGGACACATTCAATTTCTGTTAGTCTGCGGATCCTGTTCAATTTGTCTCCGTTGTTGAATCTTATGTTCATACAAATATTTACACATGTTAAGTTTTCTGAAAATTAACTCAGTTGACAGTGAGAGGACATTTTTTTAATATATTTTTGTATATGTATACAGACACTACCCTTCAAAAGTTTGGGGTCACATTGAAATGTCCTGTTTTTTTTAATTAAAGCACATTTTTCATCCATTAAAATAACATCAAATTGATCAGAAATACAGTGTAGACATTGTTGATGTTGTAAATGACTATTGTAGCTGGAAACTGAAGATTTTTTATGGAATATCTACATAGGCATACAGAGGCCCATTATCAGCAACCATCACTCATGTGTTCCAATGGCACGTTGTGTTAGCTAATCCAAGTTTATCATTTTAAAAGGCTAATTGATCATTAGAAAACCCTTTTGCTATTGTTAGCACAAATGAAAACTGGCCTTCTTTAGACTAGTTGAGTATCTGGAGCATCAGCATTTGTAGGTTCGATTACAGGCTCAAAATGACCAGAAACCAAAAACATTCAGAAGGCCAGTATCCCGGAGTCGCCTCTTCACTGTTGCCGTTGAGACTGGTGTTTTGCGGGTACTATTTAATGAAGCTGCCAGTTGAGGACTTGTGAGGCGTCTGTTTCTCAAACTACATACTCCAATCTTCTTGTCCTCTTGCTCAGTTATGCACCGGGGCCTCCCACTCCTCTTTCTATTCAGGTTAGAGCCAGTTTGCGCTGTTCTGTGAAGGGAGTAGTACACAGCGCTGTACGAGATCTTCAGTTTCTTGGCAATTTCTCGCATGGAATAGCGTTCATTTCTAAGAACAAGAATAGACTGACGAGTTTCAGAAGAAAGTGATTTGTTTCTGGCCATTTTGAGCCTGTAATCGAACCCACAAATGCTGATGCTCCAGATACTCAACTAGTCTAAAGAAGGCCAATTTTAGTTATTCTTTAATCAGGACAACAGTTTCCAGCTGTGCTAACATAATTGCAAAAATGTTTTTTTAATGATCAATTAGCCTTTTAAAATGATAAACTTGGATTAGCTAACACAACGTGCCATTGGAACACAGGAGTGATGGTTGCTGATAATGGGCCTCTGTACCCCTATGTAGATATTCCATTAAAAAAATCGGCCTTTTCCAGCTACAATAGTCATTTTCAACGTTAACAATGTCTACACTGTATTTCTGATCAATTTGATGTAATTTTAACGGACACAAAATGTGCTTATCTTTCAAATACAAGGACATTTTTAAGGTGTGTATTTGAGATTCTAGCCGCTCTTTGTTTTGATGACAGCGTTGTACACTCTTGGCATTCCCTCAACCAGCTTCACCTGGAATGTTTTTCCAACAGTCTTGAAGGAGTTCCAACATATGCTGAGCACCCCACCACCACCACCACACACACACACACCAAACCACGAAGATCATCCGGTCACCTACTGTGTCTCACAAAGGCACACCTGTTAATTGAAATGCATTCCAGGTGACTACCTCATGAAGCTGGTTGAGAGAATTCCAAGTGTGCAAAGCTGTCATCAAGGCAAAGGGTGGCTACTTTGAAAAATCTAAAATACATTTTGATTTGTTTAACACTTTTTTTGCTTACTGCATGATTCCATGTGTTCTACAATGTAGAAAATAGTAAAAATAATGAAAAACCCTTGTCCATTCTTTTGACTGGTTGTGTGTGTGGAATAGAAACACTAGGCCTGTAGACTATGCCAACACTGCATTGTATGCTTCTTGAGTAAATCTGAGCTGAATTTTGTTTTTCAGGCTTTTCCGTTAAAACAACTACAGCCTTAATTGGCGCATTTCAGACTGTCATTTTGCGAGGCGCAGTCGGGAACTAGTTCTACACGATGGCGAGTGGTGGGGTCGATAAACCAGGAAGATTCTCCATCGTTTAAATCTCCAGTTTGGGAACATTTTGGCTTCCCAGTAGATTACAACGGTGATGGACAGAGAGTATATGTCTCCACTGCTCAACCAGAATAGCCTATGCAGCTGCCAACACCTCAGACATGTTGACACATTTACGTCGACTGGAGCAAGATGTAAACACACAAAAAAAAACTCCAAATAAATTACAAGAGCTATAGGTATGTGTATAGTCGCGGATATGCATCCATTCTCAGTGGTTGAGAATAGGGTGTTTCAACAGCTAGTGAAAGTGCTCGGGACACGTTACGAACTTCACCCTCTCGGCACCCATTTCAGCAAACAGGTAGTACGCGCTCTATATAAGCAAGCTAAATCAGCTGAAGTTGTCAGTGAATTGACCAGTGCACCCTGTGTAGCGCTTACTACAGATGGATGGACTTCCAGGGTTACAGACAGCCCATCACATTACCCTGGAGCACGAAATGAGAAGTATCTTGCTAAAGATGCCCCCTTTATGAGAGTCAGTGCACATATTGTTCTCTTTGTAAGGAAACATAATAGCATAGACATATAAAATGTCTGAACCATGTTCACATGTTGATTTCACATGCATATTGAACTTTATTTTAGCGAGTAATCGTGTTTTTCCATTTAAAATAATACCAAGTGTTGGTACTCCTGTCGGTGCTCTCATCGGGCATTATATAACTCATGATCATATTTGGAGGTAGAAATACCAACACTTTGGATTTTCTTAAATAAACTCAAACTAACTACAGTGACTGTTGGCATTTCATTTTCCTGCTCTACCGAAACTGAACCGTAACCCCAAAACAGCAATAAGTACAGAACCACGACCACAAAATGTACCGAGCCGTGTGTGTGGTTATTGCTGTATAGTGTTTAAACTGACTAGACAACAGGAAGGGTTATCTTCTCATCTCACTGAAGCTCTGTAATAGCCCTTCATGTTGTAATAGTCATGGCTATTACAGAGCTTCAGTGAGATGAGATGATCCTTCCTGTTGTCTCGTCAGTTGATGGCCATGACTATTACAACAGGAAGGGTCATCTTCTCATCTCACTGACGCTCTGTAATAGCCATGACTATTACAACAGGAAGGGTCATCTTCTCATCTCACTGAAGCTCTGTAATAGCCATGACTATTACAACAGGAAGGGTCATCTTCTCATCTCACTGAAGCTCTGTAATAGCCATGACTACAACAGGAAGGGTCATCTTCTCATCTCACTGAAGCTCTGTAATAGCCATGACTACAACAGGAAGGGTCATCTTCTCATCTCACTGAAGCTCTGTAATAGCCATCACTACTACAACAGGAAGGGTCATCTTCTCATCTCACTGAAGCTCTGTAATAGCCATGACTACTACTGTATTTCTATGGTGGGAATCTTTTTAGAACTCGGCCAGAGGATAAAAATATGATTCCATACTGAGCCACTGGACTGCTTGACTGCACTCGTTACTTTAATCAAAGGATGTGCTAGTTTAATTACTCCTACTCTAATGATGTCAGCCAGCCCTCTCTGAGTGTACGACTTGTGCTCTCTTTTCTTCCAGAGCTCTCATCTCCCCCCAAACTGCACAACAAGGAGGAATGTACTGCGTCCCACATCTCTAATCCCCCCCCCCCCAGCAACAGCAGTGGCAGGCAAGTTCCTGCCAAGTCCCTGTCCAGCAACAACCCATGCTTCTGAGTCTAAAAACAAGATGGCCACCTGTAAAACCTTCCACCACAACGTCCATGTATAAACCCTGGATGACTAACTGGGTGCTGTGTCGAAGCCACCGCGCAGCCATCTTGATTTTTTGAAGCTATGGAAATGCATTTATTAATGTCTACATACGTTTTTTACATTCTATTACAGACACCTTTGGCAATACTTTTAAAATATATTATGTGAGCTAAACATAAAAATAAAAAACGTGATGAAAAAATATCCCTTTAAGTATTTTTTTGTAGAGTACTAATGTTTACTCTCCCCACTACAACAACAAAATACTTAAATACATGTCATTTTGACCTTAAAACATTGCATTGAAATACTCTAGAATACATTCCTATGGAGGGCTGCTCATTCTAGGGAGTGCCAATATGGCCGACCGGTGGTTTCAAAGCCTCTCAGTGGTTTATACAGTGTCAGCAATCCAGGGTTTATATACTTCATTGATCTGCACAGACCACTTCAGTTGTATTATAATATGCCCATATACAGTGTCGCGATGGAGTGGTCCTCACCACCGCTTCTTCTCCTACCTGATGTATTATAATGTATTGCTCCGACTTGACAAGGGAGAGACGCTCACTCGGGTGACTGGGTCTAGAGGTGTGTGTGTGGGGGGGGCGAGAGAAGAGGGGAGTGACACAGGAAGGAAGGATTTGTTGTCTTTCAGAATGGACCGTTACAAGACCTCACTTTGGAACTTCTAAGCGGCGCTCCCCCAAGCTGCACCAAGATGTGACCAAAAACAGGGAGCGAATTACTTCAATTTAAAAAAAAAAAAATGTCCTCTGATCTCGGAAATGTGTGTTTTTTTGCTTAATTTGGTGAGCTTTTGTCCATGTGTTTGCTTCATACTGACAACCATAGCAGTTTTTGCAGGGTTTATTTTGCACATCGTACACATACACCTATATCTATTTTTAACCTACAAACATGACTATCGTCCCAGAGAATGCATAATGTGGGCCTAAAAGAGGGTTGACTGTAGGGCTTTGGGGAAGTTTGCATGTTTCAACATAATGTATAAGAGGAGCATTTTGGAGTCCATGTGCCTCCAGTTTCCCAGCATGTTGTCTGCTTCAAGGGCAACAAAGACAAGGACCCTGTCATAGACACGTTCTTTATTTTCTTATAGGCTGCAAACTCAATATCCTCTTCAACATCTGTCCCTATGCAATAAGGAAGATAATAGCCAAGTACTTTGATCAACAACCTTCAAATTGTGCTTCATTTGGTTCCTCAGTAATTCGCTCCCTGTTGCCCTCCACCGTCTCTTCCCCCTGCTCAACTGGACTTTAGAATGTGTCTATTGTGACACACAGCAGAAAGGAAGGTCCACCCCCTTTTGTCTGCACTCAATGAATGATGGATTGCACTTATTTAAGCTTGGGGGACATGCATTTGTCATCTGGAACAGGACTGCTATTCCTATGGTGCTCTGCTTCAGCGCACTTTCCTCCAACTGTAACTGATGCCCTGGATCTAGCAGTAAAATGTGCTGCGCTGCTGTGAACAGCCAATCAGACATAAAAATTCTCCAATCACCAAAAGGAACAATCAGTCCAGATACACGCGACTGTGTTTGCGGTGCGATTCGTCTCAACTTCTCCCTGTTTCTGTAGAAGTGTATTTTGTTGTAATATTTAAACTGGGCTTTTCATTGTTGGATTAGGGAGGTTTCTCTGTCACTCTGGACAGAAACAGAGATCACTGGGTTGCCATAGAAACACAAGTAGTCTGGCAGGTGGTGAGACCTGATGTACTCATACAGGCAATACTCTGTAAACTCTGAACTACAAACTCTGGTAGGAAGTTTCCCCTTGATACTGGTCAGTCATTGTCATTCAGCATTGCCTGTGTAGTAGCAGCCGACCAGCCGTTTCACTGTTAGCTTTCATATTTATTTGTTATTTACCACAAAATGCATATACCTATTTTTGTCATTGTGAATGTTGCAATTTGGTGATGGGGACCTACCATTTACAGTCCTTTAGATTTCATAGTGTATTGATTATGGGAAATGGAAGAAGTCAATAACACACAAAGAATGCAAATATAATCACCCCTAACCCCGAAATCACCACGTTGTATTCCTCTAACCTTGTGGAAATGTGAGGTGCAATTCCCCTCCTTCTGGCTACACATTACTAAGCTGTTGAGCCTAGGCTGTGTGAATTACTCCCTAGTATTTCCATCAAGGTTGGGCTAAAGATTGTGTGGACAAGTATAATGAATGCAGTCATTACACATTTGCAAAGATTTTCACCTTTGTAGAGAATATTTTATAGAAGACCATTGTGGTTTCAATTGAAGAAAAATCTACTGAGGAGTAAAAGACCCCCAATCTTTTGAATTGAATCATTTTTTGTTTTCCCCCCAAAAATCTTCAAAGGACCCATTAAAAATAATGTTTGCTGCCCAAAATGTTCTCATCTTTCTATTTGCCGGTCAGAAGTGCTCCAGCTCGGCATCATAAAGCATTAGTGTTGCCATGTGGCCCCTTACACGGCTACTGGCCCATCCTGTGAACATGTGTTCAGTGCAAACACACACACCGCTTGATGTTGTTCAGAAGCCCGGTGCTGATGTGCCAAGGGCTACGTGATGACTTATCCACTTCAGAAGGCTTCTGTTGTTGACCAGTCCTCGGTTACCAGGATGACAACTGCCAGAAGGCCACTCGTTCCAAATCTGTATTTCCGACCTCATCCCTTCTTTCCTGCAGTGGTTCCAGTTTCCCTCCTTCCTCCCTCCTCCTTCCCCTTCCTCTCTCCTCCTTCCCCCTCCTCCTTCCCCTCCAAGAATGCCTTGATTCTTAACGACCGTGATAAGTATTGCTAGGTCTGAGAGCCGTTTTACAGTCTGCCAAAGCTTGCCGGCAGACACTGATATACAGCCCCCGGGTAGCCGAAAGGTCAAAGGTCAAGGCTGGAGCTAATCGCGTCTTTCCCTTGGACTTTGGGGGTTATACTGCGAGGAAAGCAAAACGATTTGGCAGCGGCCAGCACTAACCCGAAATGGAGGCAGTTGATGAGTGCCAGTCAGAACTGGCTCGCGCCGATGTGTAAACCAAAATCCACGTGCTGGTTGTCCATCATAGCCAAAGGGTTTATGTGTGATGCTCATATAAAAGTGTCTGTGCAGACTCTTGTTGCGATTCACTCACTGGGGACAGTTTGATAGGCTGCAGTAGGCTGGAGTTCACTAGCCAATCTTAATGAGATGCTGATTTCAGAGGCCCGTGTCAAAGTTGAGCCCAGGAACATCACAGGCCGTCATTCCCATTAGACCTACATCACCATGGGTCGGCTATCATCATATTTCATTGATCCTATGATGCAAGGCCAGCACCCCTGTCTGCTCAGATAATCAAGAGTGATCGCTGCTGTAGGGAGATTGACTTTCTCCGATCATACCTAATCTGACAGAGGGAGACTAGGTTTAGACAGGAAAAACCTCAGCCAATTTTTGAGATGAGAACTAAACTCTTAACATTCCTCATTATGTAACTTCTGGTGTATAAACATCTGTTATTTACGAGCCATTGTTTTTTTTCCTCTCTTACAAGGTAGCGTAGAATGTAGTTAGTGGAGCGGGACCAGAGAGCAGAAATGGCTCTTTGGAGTGACTTGCCATTCGTCCTGTAAGGCCTCTTTTATAAGGCGAGGGTTCATGGTGTCTTTGGACATCAGAAACGGTAATCTGCACTTAACCAGCACTTAAATTAAGACTCTACATAATTAAGACTCTACATAATTAAGACCCTACATAATTAAGACATTGCATTTGCGTTTATCCCTGAGAATTGTATTCCACTCTTTATTTTCTTCGCTGAATGTATGGTCATCAAAGATGATATATATTAAATGTGTGTTTCTGCACCGGCCAAATTGAAAAAGTTGCTTGGAGCAATTGTGAAACAACTTGTCTGATAATGTGAGGAGTTGTGGACTGTCACGTTTATTGTACAGATTATTATAAAGTCCTTTTTCTTTTTCTTCTTTTACAATTGATTTCCTGAGCACTTTGTGTGTCTCTGCCTTCTAAAACTGTGCCATAATCATTCCATAGTATGTCCAGTTTACAGTCTGAGACAGCGCCAGCGTTTTCCAAGATGGAGACCCTGTCTCTTCAACTATTTGTGCTGAAATAAGGGGAAATATTACATTTGAGGGTTTTCTTTTGTTTTCAACTCATGTATTTTTTTGTTTCAGTTTTGTAAAACAAAAGATGTCTTATTTTGGAAGCTGTATCGGATAGATTTTATTTAAGAAAATCTTGTAATTTTGTAAAGTGGGCCTTATTGAAAGATATGTAGGATTTTGTTGTTGCTAGATATGCATCTTTCTCATTAATGCACTCCTGGAGAGTACTTCCTGTTTTTTTTAGTTTTTTTTATGTGAGAGATGTCATGATCTCGAGCTATCAGATGGCAAGCCAACAGAGACTAGTCATAGTCTCTGTCGATTTGAGAGTAATGTACGTTTTATCAAGAGCATGTCTGCTCTGTCCACGCAGTCTGAAGTCATTCTCCATGTGGCGTCCTGTTATTAGTGGTTCAGGAATCAGTCATTCTAACAGGTTCTCTGTTTTCTCTCTCATGCATTCAGGGTTTATTCATCTTGTGTGCTGTATGTAAGTGCTGCCAAAGAAAGAGATGTTCAGGCCTCGAGACACACACACCTACACACACTTCAACATGAACAACTGGATATTCTCCACACACACCTACTCACACTCCCACATAGACACACAGAGGAATTTTGTCCTGTACGATCAAGTTGGAAATCATGTATTTTATATTGCAGTGTGATTAGAAATGACTCTTAAGCGGCTGGAGGGAACCTATGGTCATATCAAAGAGAGAAACATTTGTTATGAAATCAGATCAACAGGGTTATTGTGGATGTCGCTGCTCTGAGCTTCAGAGATAAACGGCAAACTGTGCGGGATGCTTTTTCTGTCCTAGGGTTTGTGCATGTTTAACCTTACCGCATTCTGCATGTAGGTCTCTCTCGAAGCTGCCAACTGTACAGTGGATTATGTATTCCAATAAAATAAAATAAACTACCTGTTTGTAACCATGTTTTTGTGTCTATCTTGACTATACTTTGTGTTATGTGAAAACCCAACCAACTCATTTTAGTTTAACGATTTGACAGCACCTGTGTGTGTGTGTGTGTGTGTGTGTGTGTGAGCGCAACACTTCCATTGCTTTATACCACCTGCACTTGGCTTGTCTTGAGAGAGGCATTTGACTGTGTGCAAGATAAGCAAAGTAGCAGATAAATTAGGCAAATACATCAGGTGATGGTAAAACTTGTGGAATGCCTAGTCAGCACACGCCTCTCTGTTAAACAGCTCCACCAGGTAGTGAGAAGGCTAAGCTTGTTCCCTGACAGTCTTACGGCCAGCAGGTCTAGTAAAAGGGTTATAGAGTTGTTCTGGAGACTTGGATTAGTAACAGCAGTTGCCCAAATGAAGGGTTGGCCCAGTTCACACAGTGCATTTGATAGCATGCATATTTGTGATTAGCATGTTGTGATAGCATACTTGTGATTAGCATGTTGTGATAGCATGCATATTTTTTACGAGTTTGTCTAAAAATTATTTTAAAACGGTTGTGAAGACACCCAGCACATCATAGGTACAAACTGAGTGTGAATTATCCCATTAATTGAATTCTGGAAATGTGCTACATGGCTTTAGTTTAGGTCACAATGCTGAAAAAGTTTAGGGAACCACTGTGGAGGTTGAATCAGATCATAATCACCAGGTCGTCTGCTGGATAGGGACTTCACTGTGAACCACTGAGCATGGTACACAGGTCCCATCTGGAGTGGGTCCCATCTGGAGTGGGTGACCTAAATGTTGTGTGTCAAGAATACAAATTAATCATCCTCTATGCAAAATTGTAATCTGTGCAAGTTCGTATGGTGTGAAAGAACTGTTTCAACATCCAACTTTTTAATATATAAACCTAGGAATATTTACTCAATTGGTAGAGCATGGAACTTGCAGCGCCAGGGTTGCCGGTTCGACTCTCACAGCAAACAAATATGAAAATGTATGCACTCATTACTGTAAGTTGCTCTGGATAAGAGCATCTACTAACTGACTAAAATGTAAGAGAAAAAAACAGGATGCGGATGTCTGTGCAGTACTTTCCTGTATACAGACAGATGTGATTTATGTTTCAAAGTGGTTCTAGAACGATAAGGAACACAAGCTTACACGACTCGCTACCTGTTAGGGCCTGCATTTTGACGCTTTATGTGCCCATAGATTATTTTCCATTAATTCTGTCATCCTGACTTTGGTCCGAGTACCTCGTCTACGAGTTGATTCTTGGAACTGCTGTCACATCTTGTGACTGGCATCTGCTTTTCTTTGTTATTTTGTGTGTGTGTGTGTGTGTGTGTGTGTGTGTGCGCGCATGCATGTGTACACATTTTCACCCCACCTGTGACGTCTGTACAGGCTGCAGTGTGAGTCACAAGGCTGTTGGAGGAGATGCGTTCAGACAGGCCTTGTGTAACTAACCTCGACCAGCAGGGAGACATACACCTGCCAGTAGGAGAGCAAAGTGGTGTTTGAGAACTCCAATGGAAACTGTTGTGTGTGTATAATAACGTAAAGCCCACTAGCCACCAACTTCTACCCTGGCCCCATGGTGAACCACACATGGAAATAACCCAGTGCCAACCTTGATGAGAGCTATTTCAATATATTTCCCAACCAAAGTTACTATAGTTAAGTCAAACCTCCCTACTGTGGTCGAGGGGCCCTCATGCCCAGGGAAAATCTCACTAATAATATAGGGGTACTGGTACTAAACTGTGTTCCCAAACCACCTAGTGCAATTTCTCCTTTGGTCCATCAGACCCCCACAATGGCGTTGGTTGCCAAAGCCTTGCCCGGCCACCACACACATGCTCCAGGGAGCAGGCCAATGGTCAGAAGGGTCAAAGGACTGTGCTACATAAAGAGGCCACCCAGATCAGACATGTGCGGCGATATCCCAATTATCTCTCTTTCTTCCCAAAGTGTGCACTTGTTCACTACCCTTTACTGATTTGAAAGGAAATGACTGCTCTATAATCAGGCAGGTCATCCGTGATACAAATCAGGATTCAACATCCATCCATGTCTGAGGATGTTGGGAGATGACATGGAAACCCAACCTGGTCTCAGAGCATGTTGTATTATTCTGTATGTAAATCTGAGATGCTCCATTTGGTATGTTACATTTTGTACGGCATGTATTCATTTGTGGATGTACAGTTGAAGTCAGAAGTTTACAAACACTTAGGTTGGAGTCAACTTCATTTTCAAACACTCCACAAATTTGTTAACAAACTATAGTTTTAGCAAGTCGGTTAGGACATCTACTGTGCATGACACAAGTCATTTTCCCAACAATTATTTATAGTACTTATTATTAAATGTCCGGAATTGTGAAAAACTGAGTTTAAATGTATTTGGCTAAGGTGTATGTAAACTTCCGATGTCAACTGTACGTACAGAACGTTACGGATTTGCAAAAAGTTAAATATGTTAAATTCCAAATTGTGGCAAAACGTCCGTGATGAGATTCAAACACGCAACCTTTGGGTTGCCAGATGTTTGCATTATACAACCAACCACCCTCCTTTTTGTTTTTGCCTTCAGTAACCTATTCCATGTAACCATACCAAATGTAACATGTCAAACACATTTTATTCCTGGATTTATGTTTACTATGTTACATCTAGTCTGGGAAACCAGCCACTAGGGGCAACAGTGAGCATTGTTGGAGGTAGGAAACACAGATGAACGTCTAAGATGTATGATGGAAACTCCCACTAGCCCATGCCTCCACTAAACCAATGGATTTGTTGGAAGTAGCCAAGCGAGAGATTTACTCCACCCAAAATATGTCTGAGATAAGCCCTGTTTTTGTATGGAGGTCTATTTGATCAAATAGAAGTTTCCAGGCTGTTACAAGTGAATGCATGTGGCAACTTTGAGACAAACAATTTACATGTGTGAACTACAGGCACAACTATCTGCCCTCTCATTGGCTAGAATAGTCCCACCTGCTCTTGCCTTCCTTGAATCATTGACATCTATTTCCATGGTTAGAGCAGTCACCTCGACTAGCTTGTCAATTTAATAGATCATCTTTGAAAGTGTGTACACTTCAGGAGATGATTGGGAAGCAAGTCATTGACCATCTCCTCCACTCATAATTGCCTGGGTTGTGTTCACTAGGCATGAAATGGAAGAAGTGAAACAGGGAGGTACTATCTGAACCTGTTCAATAACAAACCATTTTTTTGGGACACACATGCATTTATTAGATTTGTATATCCAAATGTTGAAAACATATCAAAAGGGTATGCAACGCCGACAATAAAATACACCAAGACAAGCTGCTAAATACAATAAGTAACAAAAACATTCACAACATAAGTCATAGTATTTATCTTTTCCCCCACTACTCCTCTATGCATCATACCCTACACGGTACAGGTCCTATTCAGTAGGAGGCATACAACTAACATGATCCTTAAAACAATCAATACAATGCACTGTAGGCTACAACATCGTAGCAGCTAGAATATGTTTAATAGAAAAATACATCAGGAGTGAAACAGTGCTAATGCTAGCTAGGGATGGATCAGCGAGTGATTGGCTGTCCTTTGTGGCTTATTGGCTGCTGATCCTTCTCTTCAGCCCCTCCATCCATTTAATGTTAGGGAGGTGGACCAGTAACGGGAAGGTCGCTGGTTCAAGTCCCGGGCTGGGCGACGATAAAGTGGACCAGGGTTAGCATTACACCTAGTGTAGTGTCTTCCTACTGGAATAAGACTGGGAACCAGATCTGTCCTCCCAAAGAGGCTTTCATTACCTTCAACAACCAAATCCTAGCATGAGCCTGTTCAAACAGCACTATGGTTAACTAGTGGTGCTGGAAGGGACACGAAACCAGCTGAGAGTTCCATTGGAGGTTCCACTTAACTGCATTGACTGTCGAGGGATGAGGGGGAACGAAGCAGGATAAGAGATGTGCCCGAGACATGACTGGTGCTGGCTCGGTCCTTTGGGAATGTGCAGTTTGTTTGTCCAGTAACATCGATGGTGGTTAAACATTAACACAAAATGACAGGCAAATTTTTTTTTTACACCTTAGTTAGCGGGAGTCACCGACATCACTTGAACATAGAAGGACATTGGTAAAAGGGGCAGGGTTCTAGACACTGGGGGAGGGCTGAGGGGCGGCAGTCGGCGTGGCTTGTCGGGGGAGGGTGTACATGGCTCCCAGGAACTGGTCGGCGATGCGTCCCGCCTCTCGCAGGCCGCTGAGCAAAGCGCCGTGCACCGTGGCCGGGTAGTTGCGGATCGTGTGCTCGCCGGCGAAGAACAGTCGTGGGACGGGCTGCGAACGAAGGGGGGGGGAATGACAAACATATCAACCAACACATGAGTGTTCCCATGTCAGAACGACGTGGGTTTGCTAAGGAGGATGAGATTTTGCAAATATGCTCTGGTGGTTTCAGGGATTGTTTTTTAAATATAAACTTGCGCTAATATCCAGTGTTCTCATTGGCTTAGAACAAGGTGAAGGTTCTGATGATGTAATAGATTGGGCTTTACACTTTATTCATAAGGACAACATGCATGTAGGCAAAATAATGTCGGGTTCGGGCCTTTGCCACTCCATTCACTATATACGAATCAAAAGTGGGATGCCAGTACAGAAATAAGTAGTGGAGTGTGTTATTAGGGGTTAAGCAGTGATGGTGACACCTTATCATATTTGATCTGGTTCATTATTATTATACTTATTTCTCAGGTCTGCCATTTTGAGAAAAACGCTACTCTTCTGGCAACAGATTCTTGCGTTTGAAGATGTGCATCCATAGATGTAATATACCAAAGTTGGTGCCGATTGGTCCAGTGGTTCTGGATAAGAATACTTTTAAAGTAGTCAACCTCATTAAAAATGATCAAAAATACATAAAATTGAATTCTGATATTTGGCAAGCGTGGTAAACATTACATAAGTAACTCGTCCTAGGGCAAAGTGAAATTTTTCCTGATCGTGGCACAGTGGGCACATGACTGAACCCTGGCATTGCTGATTGCAGCTATATTTATATATGTAGTGTTCACAGCTTCTTTGGTATAGGGGGCAGGATTTTCACTTTTGGATGAAAAGCATGCCCAGAGTAAACTACCTCCTACTCAGTCCCAAGATGCTAATATATGCATATTATTAGTAGATTTGGATAGAAAACACTCCTGGAGTTTCTAAAACTGTTTGAATGATGTCTGTGAGTATAACATAACTCATATAGCAGGCGAAAACCTGAGAAAAATCCAACCAGAAAGTGGGAAATCTGAGGTTTGTAGTTTTTCAGAGCTTGGCCTATCGAATAGAGTGTCTATGGGGTCAAATTGCACTTCCTAAGGCTTCCACTAGATGTCAACCGTCGTTTGAGGCTTCTACTATAAAGGAGGGGGAATGAGGGCTCTTTGAGTCAGTGGTCTGGCAGAGTGTCACAGGCTCGTGACGCGCGGTTATGAGAGTTAGCTCTCGTTCCATGGCTTTTCTACAGACAATGGAATTCTCCGGTTGGAACATTATTGAACATTTATGATAAAAACATCCTAAAGATTGATTCTATACAACGTTTGATATGTTTCTACGACCAGTAATCTAACTTTTTGGAATTTTCGTCCGATCTTTCCGCTGGAAGTTGCACGTGCGTTTCGATTTGTTTGCCAAACGCCCTAACAAAAGGAGGTATATGGACATAAAGTTCATAATTTATCGAACAAATCAAAAATTTATTGTGGAACTGGGATTCCTGGGAGTGCATTCTGATGAAGATCATCAATGGTAAGTGAATATTTATAATGCTATATCTGACTAATGTTGACTGCGCAACATGGCGGATATTTATTTTGGCTGGTTTGGGCTCTGAGCTCCGTACTCAGATTATTGCATGGTATGTTTTTTTTAAATCTGCCACAGCGGTTGCGTTAAGGAGAAGTGTATCTAAAGTTCCATGCATAACACTTGTATTTTCATCAACATTTATGATGAGTATTTCTGTAAATTGATGTGGCTCTGTAAAATCACTGCATGTTTTGGAAGCAAAACATTACTGAACATAACACGCCAATGTAAAATTAGATTTTTGGATATAAATATGCACTTTATCGAACAAAACATACATGTATTGTCTAACATGAAGTCCTATGAGTGTCATCTGATGAAGATCATCAAAGGTTAGTGATTCATTTTATCTCTTTGTGCTTTTTGTGACTCCTCTCTTTGGCTGGGATTTTCTGTGACTTGGTGGTGACCTAACATAATCGTTTGTGGAGCTTTCGCTGTAAAGCATTTTTGAAATCAGACACTGTGGCTGGATTAACGAGAATTTTACCTTTAAAATGGTGCTAATACTTGTATGTTTGAGAAATTTGATTTATGTTGATTTGTATTTGGCGCCCTGCAATTTCATTGGCGAGGGGTCCCCTGTTCCCAGACAGGTTAATCACAAAGCAGAGTACTGCACAGAAGTAGCCTATTCCTGGACCTGAAAGCACTTTGAATGGAGGCTTTTCCACTGAGTGTACTTATTGACCCAGGAACTGGGCTTAATTTGTATCTGGGAAACTGTCTTGTAATGTATCGTATTTCTTAGTGGTCAGATGTGTTACCTGTGACGCTCCGGGGATGGCGGGACCGGGGGTGATGGGCTGGGCCATGAGGTCATAGTCGTTACCGGAGGAACCGGCCGCCACGTACGAGTAGGAGCCCCGTGCCCAGGGGTCGGCACGCCAACGCGTCACCACCGTTTCCTTGGGCTGCCGTGACAACAAAGAAAAGACACAGTTTCCATACCGATATTAGATTCCAGTAAACATGGTTGGGAAACACTAGACAGTTCCAACACGAATAACTACATATTAACCATTTTTTCATGATGTATTTGACTGGTGGTTGGAAAGGACTCAAACTATAGAAATGGATATTATGATTCAAGTTTACGTTACGTGGTGGGAGGAGCGGTGGCGGCCATATTGAGTGTTATTCTATTTTTATGTACAAAACAAGCAAATTCACACATACCTGAGGTACTGCGCTGCTACCGAAGATACCTTTGAGGATGGCGAGGCAGCGTCCGACAATGACGTCGTCGCTGATGTTCTCCATGATGCCGGCCGCCTCTCCGGCCATCAGCGCCAGCAGTATGGGGGCTGGGAGGGGAGGGGGGACACACATGGGTCAATTTCGCAGTAACACTGTCAAAAAGGCAGTTGTGTAAAGTAACTACGTAAAAATACTTTAAAGTACTACTTAAGTCATTTTGTGGGGTATTTTATTTAACTAGGCAAGTCAGTTAAGAACAAATTCTTATTTACAATGATGGCCTAGGAACAGTGGGTTAACGGCCTTGTTCAGGGGCAGAACGACAGATTTTTACCTAGTCAGCTTGGGGATTCAATCTAGCAACCTTTCAGTTACTGTCCCAACAATTGAACCATTAGGCGACGTGCTGCCACAACTTTTACTCCCCTGCATTCCTAAAGAAAATCTGTACTTTATACATTTTCCCTGACACCCAAAAGTACTTGTTACATTTCAAATGCAGGACAGCTATATGGTCCAATTCACGAACCTATCAATATATCGCTATGACAGACTTACTAAACACAAATACTGCGTTGGTAAATTATGTCTGAGTGTTAGTGTGCCCCTGGCTGTCTGTAAATAACAAGCAGCAAGACAAGTGTACCATGTGGTTTGCTTAATATGAGGAATTTGATGGATGGCATTTACTTTTACTCAAGTATGACATTTAAGTAATTTTCCCACCACTGTACTTAAGTACATTTAAAACCAGATACTTTTAGTATTTTAATGCGTGACTTTCCCTTTTACTTGAGTCATTTTCTATTAAGATATACTTGAGTAAAAGTAAAGATGACAATTGAGTAATTATTCCACCACTGAAAATGTAATATTAATTTAGAGAAGGAAATTCTGTCAAAAAGACAATGTGTGACTACATCCAAATATCAACGTCTCTAACTCAGTTGCTTATAAATCTATCCTCTCCTTTATCTGCCACGGGAGAAGACTTGACAATTGAAAACCACATGGTGGAAGAAGCTCATCAGGCTGGCTTTCACCTGATCAGTAGTGCAATGAAGGAGATCAAAACAAAGAGTCACAGTTCAGAAAGAACTGACTAGTTCACTGTGCTCACCTTTAGGGCTGGGTGGTATACTGTATTTTACATGGACTGGTTTGAGTTTTTACTTTACCTTCTATAATGGTATTTCAAAGTTTGGTTTGTTAAATGTGATATGCCGTGTGTAATGTCCATTTTTATAGTTGACTTTGCTACTGGAGTCATCTCTCCCTCTCCATGCTGCTTTCACACAGAGACATAGCCCCGCCCCCTGTCACTCAAGGAGCACATTTGTTTTTCCTTGAGCACGAGACACTTGCGTTCCCTCTGCATGGTCAATGCAGCACATGCAACATTGTTGATTTCACTTTGCTTCTTAATATAATTACACTATCAGTTTGTCTTTTCTTAGTAAGTTGGGCCTAAACCTTGTTAGCCGCTAATACTAGTCGCTAGGTAGCTAATAAATGTACTGAGTCAGAGCAAACATAACTAGCGATACAGCCTGATAATGCCAGTGCATGTTTTTTGTGCAGCAGTATCTTCTAAATCAAAGACGAATATGTGAAGCAAGAATGTTAGCTACATGAAGTTGCTCAGAGAAAACATTCAATGTAGCCAAAGATTAGAGTCCCCTAGGAAACACTTATCAACACGTTGGTTCCTACCCTGTCACAATAACTCCTCTCTGGCATTTTCATTTGTTGTCAAGTCAAACACTGTATTCAAAGTGCCCACTATTATATTGTAAATTTTGAATTTGAATAATCATTCAATTTCAAATGATTCCAACAGTTCACCCAAGTGTTTTGCTCTAAATCACAATGCAATTGCAACATTTGGTAAAAAAAATAAGGCCTAGTTTGTTTGCCTATATCTAGTAGCACTACATGTCAGTGTGGAAATTCTCAAATGAGTGCAGGAAATTGTGAACGTATTATTATTAAAAACATAACTATTTTTTGTCCATATCACTCAGCCCTACTCACCTTTGTAAAGGTTCCAGAAGAGGAAGAGTTCTCCCCTGCTGGCTGTAGTGCTGCCCACATGGCCAAACAGGTTCACACTGGGGTCCCAGAACACACGGTCAAAACACAGCACCACCTGGTGACGGGAGGAACATACATCAGCATGAGTGACTCAATACACCCCACAGATACCAGTCTATTCAGGACAGTTTCCCAGACACAGTTTGGAGTTGAGCAATGAGTCAATAAATTGGGCAGGGAGCCAGAGATTAAGGGAAATTCTGAGCTCTAGGCCTTTCTGATGACACTAGTGATCAGAACGAAACCAGAAGTGTCAGAAATCAGAATTGAACTGTTTTATAAGGAGACACCAAAGGGAAAGTTGGAACCAGACCAAATGTGAAGTCTGAGCAACTGCATTTCAACATCGTTCTGACCCACAGTATTAAACGCAACTGAATTATATAAATCTCTATTGTTCCAACTGCCTGTTCTATATTTGTGAGAAGTTGTTTAAAGACCCATTTCACGCACAATAATCTTTTCATATGCAAACGATGTCATTAGAAGCAGATTGCTCCATTCAAGTGATCCAGAGACGGAGCTCCCTCTGGTGGCCACGAGGTGCCACAAACAGGTCTCATTGCATAATAATGCAGCATTTTCTGCTGCAGCCGAATTAGCAGATTGAAACTCTGCAGTAGATGATGCACATCAGGGCTCAGGAAGAAAAAAAGAGGAGCGAGAGAGAGTGGGGGAGGACTCTTATCTGATTACTAACAGATTTCCAAAACACTCACTCACCCGCAAACATTCCTCTCTCCCTGAATTGCTATAAAGCAGGATAAATAGCTGTGTTGGGGAGAGAGGTAACCTTGTACTTTTTATTTTTTTAAATGGAAGCCATAAAGAGTTGGTTACAATTCCAATTTCATCCTTCAGAAAATGTAGAACAAATAAAAGAGCAAATAATATGGCTAAAATCCAATGTAATAATACAAATGTATAAGGGAGGTATCATGTTTATGAACGACATCGTAAATAAGGACTGTGAAACTGTTACACCAGCAATTCAAGGTGTATGGAGGTGTATAACCAACTCATCGCAGCTCTGGCACAAAAATGGAAGAGGCAATTGCTCAAAGTAATGAATTGGTTTTTGTCTGCCTCCAATGAAAAACCATCCATGGCTTAAAATGACTAGTATAAATCATAAAATGTATCAGTTAAGGTCGATAGGTTTGACAACTATGCTTCATAAAATTCATGACAGTTGGGAACAAGTCTAAAGGTCCCAATACCATGGCTACGGGTTTATGAACTGATTTACAAGTGACGCATCGAGCCGTTCTTTTCAATTTAAACTATTGTATAAAATTCTCGCCACAAAAGGAATGCTTAATATATGGAGCTTTGGACAGTCAGCTCTGTGCAGACTGCCATGAGGGAACAGAATCAATAGATCATCTCTTTTGGTACTGCTTTATGGCATCAGGTCCAGGAGTGGTTGTTAAGTCATAATGTCTGTGTTCACATGGACCTATAAACTGTACTGTTAGGAGATCCGGAAAACTATAACCAATCAATGGGAAATATGATTATACTCTTAGGTAAAGTGTTTATTTTAAGAGACAGTCTCTGTAGAAATGGTCCAAATAGAGGTTCAAGACCCTCGTAAGACATCAGTAAAATAGAAGGATGTGTTGCAAAAGGACAGAGTAAAACGGTAATGTACTGGGAAAGATGGGTTTGTCTCAACTAAGACCGGAGTGATTCATTGATGGGCCGATACACTTGGAGTCCAGTCCAACGGTATATATATTTATTATACACACAGTCAAAAGATTGGACATCTACTCATTCCAGGGTTCTTCTTCTTTTTTCTATATTGTAGAATAATAATAAATAATAATGAAACCCTAAACTATGAAATAACATTTGAGATTCTTCCAAGTAGCCACCCTTTGCACACACTTGGCATTTTCTCAACCAGCTTCATGAGGTAGTCACCTGGAATGCATTTCAATTAACAAGTGTGCCTTGTTACAGGTACATTTGTGGAATTTCTTTCCTTCTCAATGCGTTTGAGCCAGTCAGTTGTGTTGTGACAAGGTTGGTGTGGTATACAGAAGATAGCCCTATTTGGTAAAAGACCAATTCCATATTATGGCAAGAACAGCTCAAATAAGCAAAGAGAAACAGTCCGTCCTTATGTTAAGACATGAAGGACAGTCAATCTGGGAAACTTTTAAAGTTTATTCAAGTGCAGTCACAAAAAGCATAAAGCACTATGATGTAACTGTCTCTCATGAGGACCGCCACAGGAATGGAAGACCCAGAGTTACATCTGCTGCAGAGGATAAGTTCATTAGAGTTACCAGCCTCAGAAATTGCAGCTCAAATAAATGCTTCAAAGTTCAAGTCACAGACACATCTCAACATCAACTGTTCGGAGGAGACTGTGTGAATCAGACCTTCATGATTCAATTGCTGCAAAGAAACCACTACTAAAAGGACACAAATAAGAAGAGGAGACTTGCTTGGGCCAAGAAACGACGAGTCCAAATGTGAGATTTTTGGTTCCAACCGCCGTGTCTTTGTGAGACACAGAGTAGGTGATTTGATGATCTCCACATGTGTGGTTCCCACCGTGAAGCATAGAAGAGGTGATGTGATGGTGCTTTGCTGGTGACATTGTCTGGCACACTTAACCAGCATGGTTACCACAGCATTCTACAGCGATACACCATCCCATCTGGTTTACGCTTAGTGTAAGGGCTATTTGACCAAGAAGGAGAGTGATGGAGTGCTGCATCAGATGACCTGGCCTCCACAATCACTCAACCTCAACCCAATTAAAATGGTTTGGGATGAGTTGGACCGCGGAGTAAAGGAAAAGCAGCCAACAAGTGCTCAGCATATGTGGGAACTCCTTCAATACTGTTGGTGAAGCTGATTGAGAGAATGCAAAGGGTGGCTACTTTGAAAAATCTCAAATATAACATATTTTGATTTGTTTAACCCTTTTTTAGTTATTACGTTATTTCATAGTTGTGTTGTCTTCACTATTATTCTACGATGTAGAAAATAGTTATTATAGTTAAATTATTCTACGATGTAGAAAATAGTAAAAATAAAGAAAAACCCTGGAGTAGGTGTGTCGTTTGACTGGTACTGTATACCCACAGTGCCTTCAGAAAGTATTCACATCCCTTGACTTGTTCTACATTTTGTTGTGTTACAGCCTGAATACCCCATAATGTCAAAATTACATTTTGTTAAGATTCTTTTTTTTAGATACACTGAACAAAAATATAAACACAACATGTAAAGTATTGGTCCCATGTTTAATGAGCTGAAATAAAACATCTTAGATTTTCCATACGCATAAAAGGCTTATTTCTATCAAATTTTGTGCACAAATTAGTTTATATCCCTGTTAGGGATAATTTCTCCTTTGCCAAAATCATTCCTACACCTGACAGGTGTGGCTGATTAAACAGCATGATCATTATATAGGTGCACCTTGTGCTGGGGGCATTAAAATGTCCAGTTTCGTCACACAACGCCACAGAAGTCTTAAGTTGAGGGAGCATGCTGTGATGAAACATTTTATGTTTGTGCTTTTCTAATAACCAATTCGACTGTGTTCTTGCAAGTGACTGATTGATCGTGCCTTGGAGGAATCCTCACTATCAGTATCTGCAATCTGGCAATACGCCCAGAACATTGTTTGAGAACGAAAGGGATATTTCAGTTTCAAGGTCTCAGCTTGGAGAGAGGTATTGTGAGGTATTGGTCGGTCACATGCATGAACCAAACATTAATGATGAATAAGCTAAATCATGCAAATATAAACTTGTCTTATATACTGCTTACACAGACAGCTAACGGGACTGCCCCGGGAGAGCTCTCTTCAGACAGGTACTTTATGCATCTCCAGCATGCTGTTAATAAAGAATGATTCATTTAAGATTGACTTTGAGTGTCCCTGTGTAGAATTTCCACGACAATGTCATTGTAAATTCTCAAAAAACTATTTAAATTACAGGTTGCAATGCAACAACATTGGGAAAAACACCAAGGTGGGGTGAATACTTATGCAAGGCACTGTATATATTTCATTTCCGTTTTTCAACAAGTCCTCCAACCAGGGGAGAGTGGTACAGGGGCATAATAATAAAAACCTTGTTCTCTGCACTATGTCCAAAACCCCCAGGCTGAATAATGCTTGATACAATGTAATAAAGATGCTCATGCAAATTGATAGGGTGACTGAATGAGTGAAATACATGTCTTAACAGCGGGAGAGATTATCAGAATTTTACTTCACTTCCTGGTAGTTTAGTATCAAGTGAGCCAAGAGGCTTTTTATCTGTACACACGTCCATTTTTACAGCAGCAGGCTTCTCACTGAAGGTCAAGTTCCTTCTTCAAGGACACAGCAGCAAGACTGCAAAATGAGTCTTCCATCCATCTCAGTCCAGATGGGTAGAAACACCGAAAATAACAGACACACACCAAGACAACAGAGACACAAGATGTCACAGCACCCCAGTGAGGGATTTTCAGTACCTTGTTTTAGCAGCAACACTTCCAAAGGACTTGTACCTCAGGACAAACACCAAACATAACAGAGACGCAAAGTGTTTCAACGCCATGTCCTGTACCTTGTTGAGGTTTCCAAAGCCCATCCTCTGGATAGCTGCGGTCTTCCACTCGGGCAGGGGGGGGACAAACTGCACGGCGGGGGGCTGTTGTTTCATGACACCCAGGGGTAGGGTGCACAGCACCGCGTCACACTTGTATATGAACGTCTGGGTGGTGGAGCGCGTGTTGACTGCTATCACCTCACAGCCTGGAGATATACACATGGTCTAGTTTAACACACATAAACAAAAAGAGACACACAGATTGACAAACAAAGACAGCTACTCACACACATCCTGTAAACTTACCAGAGGCTGTGTACCGAACCTGCCGTACTGCAGTGTTCAGTTTGATGTCCAGGCCCTCGGCCAGAGCCACGGGGACACAGGAGTAGCCGTTCCTCACTGTCAGGTGGCTGCCTGTGAACTCAAAGTCGTCGTCCTGGACAGGAGAGGGAGGGAGAAAAAAAACAACAAAATGTGGGTTATATATGGTTTACAGGGACTAGAAAACATTCAAACGGGCTCAATGTCAGTTATGTGTGGTTTATGGAGACTAGTCTGGTGGTTTGAATGGCCTAGATTCAACTGGACCTGGTGTCTAATAGCAGCTTATAGTAAGTGCATACTGATGTCATCATCTGATCTAGTGTGGATGTGCTTACTAGGAGAGAAGTGCCAGGATAAGACAGATTGGTTTAGTGGAAGGGCAAGAAGAAATCTTAAAGGTAGACTCAGCCAGATGATGTTGCAATGAGCAGCACCGTAGATAATGAGATGCGCGTGACTCAATCCTTTGCTCTCACACAGTATCTGCGCTTCACGCTGCTACAACCTGGTAGCTACTGGAGCAAAAGAGCTGACAAGTTTAGCCTCGAGCTTCAACGCTCTTAGATGTTGCCAAAATTCACCCGACATTGTGTTTACTTTTAGCATGCAACTCATCTCGCTAAGTCAACCTTTAATGAGTGAGTATGAGTGGGAGTGTACCTGGTCCCAGTGCTTGAGCGAGAGGGTGGAGAGGGGTGTGGCGTTGGCGAACTCCAGGTTGGCAAAGTGCCAGTCGAGGATCTGTCTGTCCCGGGACGACAGGTACACGTCACTGTGGAGAGATTATCAGAGGGTTAGATAAGGATGGATGCGAACACATCTAGCCCGCTCCCAGACCTGTCTGTGTAGCCCTCTAACCAGACCCGCCTGTAGCCCTCTAACCAGACCCGCCTGTAGCCCTCTAACCAGACCCGCCTGTAGCCCTCTAACCAGACCCGCCTGTAGCCCTCTAACCAGACCCGCCTGTAGCCCTCTAACCAGACCCGCCTGTAGCCCTCTAACCAGACCCGCCTGTAGCCCTCTAACCAGACCCGCCTGTAGCCCTCTAACCAGACCCGCCTGTAGCCCGCTCCCAGACCCGCCTGTAGCCCTCTAACCAGACCCGCCTGTAGCCCTCTAACAAGACCCGCCTGTAGCCCTCTAACCAGACCCGCCTGTAGCCCTCTAACCAGACCCGCCTGTAGCCCTCTAACCAGACCCGTCTGTAGCCCTCTAACCAGACCCGCCTGTAGCCCTCTAACCAGACCCGCCTGTAGCCCTCTAACCAGACCCGCCTGTAGCCCGCTCCCAGACCCGCCTGTAGGCCGCTAACCAGACCCGCCTGTAGCCCTCTAACCAGACCCGTCTGTAGCCCTCTAACCAGACCCGTCTGTAGCCCTCTAACCAGACCCCTCTGTAGCCCGCTCCCAGACCCCTCTGTAGCCCGCTCCCAGACCCCTCTGTAGCCCTCTAACCAGACCCGCCTGTAGCCCTCTAACCAGACCCGCCTGTAGCCCTCTAACCAGACCCGCCTGTAGCCCGCTCCCAGACCCGTCTGTAGCCCGCTCCCAGACCCGTCTGTAGCCCGCTCCCAGACCCGTCTGTAGCCCGCTCCCAGATCCGTCTGTACCCCGCTCCCAGATCCGTCTGTACTTTAGCCTACTCCAATGTCATTGTAAAGCCAAACATTGGCATGACAATTGCATAAAGAGCTGGCAAGAGAGCAGAAACAACCTGGCACCCAGGCTAGAGCACACCCACGCTTAAACCTCTACGGAATCGGTGTCCCTAAACCGGGACGGTTGAGCTAACATGCGCTAATGTGATTAGCATGACATTGTAAGTAACAGCAAACCTTCCAGGACATAGACATGTCTTATATGGGCAGAAAGCATACATTTTTGTTAATCTAACTGCACTGTCCAATTTACAGTAGCTATTACCGTTGAAAAACACCAGGCTATTGTTTGAGGAGAGTGCACAACAACAAAACACGTATCACGGCAACTGGTTTGATACATTCACCTCTGAAGGTAAATAATGTACTTGCATTCAGTAATCTTGCTCTGATTTGTCATCCTGAGGGTCCCAGAGATAAAATGTAGCATAGTTTTGTTTGATAAAATCTATTTTTATATTCAAATGTAGGAACTGAGTTCTCCAGTTTGAACCCCTGCTGTCTCTGGCTCTACACCCACCCCGCCCGGCCATCTAGATGTGTGAAAGTTAGTGTATAAGCTAATGATCCATCATGTATGACATTCCTGGCAGTGTGTAAACTTCAATGTTGTATTACCATATTATTTTTGTATGATCTCTATAGTTATGTACTTGAAAATGTGTCAATTGACCAATTCGGCACATTTGGGCAGACTTGATACTAAATATTGTCAGGTTTTGCAATGCTTCACTGGATCAATCTGAAACTTTGCACACACTGCTAAATTGAGCCTAAACTGCAATATTATATTATGTCCTTCTGTGTTTCAAATATGATGGACCAAAAAAAATTGAAAACGGGTCCGATCCTTAAGAGGTCTTAAGAATACGCTGGAGTTCAGGGGTTAAGAAATGGAGCCACAACAGGCCTTTACACTGGAGTTCAGGGGTTAAAGGTTTACCTGGGTGGGTTGGCCTCTAGCTCCTGGAGCTTCTCCTCCAGTTTGACCTGCGACTCCACCAGCTCATCATACTCCTACAGGAGACAGGGGACAGCAAGGTATAAACACTGTGGGACATACAGAGGTGTGTGTGTGTGTGTGTGTATTATTAAGTGATATTAAGGGAAACAGCGGGTATATGTTCTGCGCTGCATACACCCCCAAAGAGGTTCTAAGTCAAGTAGGAAGGACAGCAGCTTAGTCAGTTAAATGGGCTGACTCACCCTATCCAAATTTCACCACTTACCCCTGCAGCCACCAGCCGGCTGACACGGCCTAACAAATATGCCCAACTAAAACGAAAACCCCACAACCTTCTGCCCAAGGCTTCCCCGACCATGACCTAGCCTCTACGTGTGTATCAAACACGCTCTCAGTATGTGTGTGGACCATTTCCAACCAGACAGACCAGCCTGAGTCACGCCTTAGAAGTGGCTTTTTCAGGAGGCAGTCGACAAGTTCAGACAGCAGCTGTGTTTAAACTTGCCTCCTGAAAGTACACGTCTGAGGTGAAGCTTTATCCGTGGCTTTAATGACACACCAGGCAAGGCATTAGACCAGTCAAACACATGCTGCTGAAACTGTCTGTTTTGCTCAGAGCTAATGCCATTGTCACAACTTATAGCATTTTTGTGTCTCTATCCTAACATTCTATTAAGTCGAATTCTCACTTAGTCGTGTGTTGATGTCAATAGGAGGCTGAATGAAAGTTGGACTTAGGTGAAAGTTAGGTATCAAGTCCACTTCTTTGTCCTTGGCGTAATGGCCCAAATCCAATCTCTCCATTTGTTACGTTAACATTATTTCTGTTAAAGCTCTTAGGCTGCGTTTAAACAGGCGGTCCGACTAATTGGTCTATTGGGCAAACGATCTGAATTAGGCTGCCTGTGTAAACGCAGCCATAGTGTGACAGGCAGCAGTCTATAAGTCCTTAGTCTCTATATTTCTCCTTGCAAATCAGTTTACTCACGTGAAGAAAATACTTGAATGGAGGAGATCCTTGCTACATAACAACCACAAAAATTACAATGGAAAGTCTTTATGAGTTGATGGAAAGTAATTCAAGAGTGAGTGGTAGAGAGACTAGGCCTTTACTGTAGCTGCAGGCCATTCTGCTAGTCAAGCTGCTATTTGGAGTTCCAGTCCACAGAAAACATACTCTGATAATCACATGAAAGTGGCTTAAAATAGGTGCGATTCAAAACGCATACGTTCATAACGCCTTTAATTGAATCAAATTGTGTCTGGAGCCTAGAAATAGGATGATTGCTCCTGCTAACAACTCCAGCTGTTAGATTTATAGTTTATCCACGTGGTGTGTGAGTCGAGAAAGTACCACACCAGAGGAATGGAATTACTTTGTTTTGGAAAAACAAATAAGTAAACAGGACAGTAATCAAAGTAACGTGTCATTAACTGCTTGCAGCTTGAAGTCATTTGTATGGAACAAGTCAATTGAGGTGATGATGATTTCAATCGCATTTTGTTCCTATCCACGTCAAAAAACACCATTATCATTCCTCCCTTAATCCATTTTCATCCATACCTTCATCTATCCTTCCTCTGTACCTCTACTCTGCCTCTACTGTAGGGTGGTGTGACTGAGAATGTGAGTGGTTGACTTGTGGTCTCACCTTGCAGAGTGCGGTCAGGTCGCGGTGCTTGCTCTTGACCAGGAACTCAGCGGTGATGTCTCTGGGGGGCTTGACCTCGCTGGCCTCCTTGTGCTGCTGATGCAGCTCTTTGACCCTCTCCTTGGTACCCACCATCTGAGGACATGAGGGAAAGCGAGAAAGGTAGATATACAAAAGAGGAGAAAAAATATTAAAAGGAGGGACAAAGTACATCTACAAGCAAGCTACTCTTGTTGTTATTTTGACCTGAGATAGTGGCTCTCATGGTCACCTTGTTCAACAGCTCCTTGAGATCCTCTTGGGTCTTGACTATCTTCTTCCAGTGTTCTATCTGCTCATCTTTCACATGTTTCTCCTGCAACCTATTGGATGATACCAGACAAAGAACACCTCAGCCTATTGGACGTTACCAGACAAACGAAGACAAACGAACACCGCAGCCTATTGGACGATACCAGACAAACGAACACCTCAGCCTATTGGACGTTACCAGACAAACGAACACTGCAGCCTATTGGACGTTACCAGACAAACGAACACCTCAGCCTATTGGATGATACCAGACAAACAAACACCTCAGCCTATTGGATGATACCAGACAAACGAACACCTCAGCCTATTGGACGTTACCAGACAAACAAACACCTCAGCCTATTGGACGTTACCAAACGAACACCGCAGCCTATTGGACGTTACCAGACAAAAGAACACCTCAGCCTATTGAATGATACCAGACAAACGAACACCGCAGCCTATTGGACGTTACCAGACAAAAGAACACCTCAGCCTATTGGACGTTACCAGACAAACGAACACCTCAGCCTATTGGACGTTACCAAACGAAAACCGCAGCCTATTGGACGTTACCAGACAAAAGAACACCTCAGCCTATTGGACGTTACCAGACAAACGAACACCTCAGCCTATTGGACGATACTAGACAAACGAACACCTCAGCCTATTGGATGTTACCAGACAAACGAACACATCGGTGATAATAATGTGCCATTGAGAAAGAGGGATACTTTTTAAAATGAAAAACAAAATACAACCACTATCACAGAATTTGAACAAGTTGCTCGGCTGTTAATCTCTAGTGGGCAGATTCAGCACATAATCCGAAGAATCTGTCGCGACGGGATGGAATGCGTAGGGTTGGGGTTTTTGACGATTATTTGGGTATATCAGGATTGGGTGAAAGTGGTTCTTAAACTTGAACTGCTTCGCACGTGTGGTGAAATTAGAGAATAACTCCCAATTTCTAACACGTATGGACACAGAACTAAATCATGCAGCTCACCAAATTGCCCAAGATTTTATTTCTGGGTTAATTGAGATGACCTGGCCAAAGGGCCAAACACTTACTGAATGACCACCTCCAGGGCCTGTCCCAGAGACACAGGCTTGTTGTTAAGGAAGTTGAAGTCCAGCTGGTGGCTGAGGTAGGAGGTGGCCTCCAGCAGACGGTTAAACTCCTGCTCCACCATCTCATCCTTCTCCTTGGGCACCTGGGGGAGCAGTCATTCATACAATGACATGTTAAGAATTAACCATAGGATTACAGCATTTGATACTAACAATTTGATGTCAATCATGAACATGAAGTCAGCAGGGAGGGCAATCCAATTTAGAAAGCAATCCTTATTTTCTCTACAAAAAGAAATTGACCTAAAGGAAGTATCGTTTACCATTAAGGTATCGGATTGGAAGGGAAAAAAATAGCTGACTACAAACATACTACAGCCAATTGAACCATAGACACACTCAAGAACAGACCCAGTTCTATTACGGTCAACTACACAGTTGCTTCATTGGGAACTGACAGCAGATTTGACGTTAATTATTAACAATAGATGAACAATGTTATCATGTAGTAAAACAATACATACACTTGTGCATCGTTCGCCCTTTAGCAGTCAGCCAGGAGATGAACCAGGAGGTGAACCAGGAGATGAACCAGGAGGTGAACCAGGAGATGAACCAGGAGGTGAACAAGGGAGGGATTGAGGCCAGGGGTCAAAGAAATAACAGATTAGATAAACAAAACACAAACTTAACATTGAACAGATTTACATACACTTGAAAATGACAATTAGCGCCCCCTGCAGGAAAGGAAAACAGTTGCACGTGGTGTGGGAAGCAACCGTACGCATGTCTACCACCTCTGTGAACTTTGTCATATTCATTAGGTACACAACAGAAGAAAATGGACTGAAACAGGGAGGGACTACCTCAACATGTCTAATAAGAAAGGCTTATTTAAATTTTCTTTGGGGTTTTGCCCTAATGAATACAACCCTGGCCTGAAAATAACCCCAAACATCGTACCCTGCATGACAGAGCGGAGGGAGAAAATTATCGTTCAGAAAGGACACTGCTGTTTATTTCCAGTCTAACAGTATTACATTGGGAGAGTCCGGTCTCAACCCGGAGAGGGCTGAGCTATTGGGCAATGCTAGGCTAAGCGCTAACTGAATCCACCCTGTTAAGCGGCTAACTGAATCCACACTGCAGACAAAGTGAAGGGCCCTGCTAACACAGCACATAGTTATGTCCTGAATAAAAATCTAAACATCTTCAGCACAAGAGGTAAATAACAAATGGAGCAAGTTAACATAGGGGAACGACAACCAAATAGTGATGTACCCAAATAGTGATGTGTACAATAGCAGTAGGTTCCAATGGTAATAGGTTCCAATGGTAATAGGTTCCAATGGTAATAGGTTCCAATGTTAGAAAGTTGCATCTGGAGTAAGCAGACATTTAAACTGCTGAAACCGAGCACGCTTGCACGAGACACCAACACGCCAATGTCGGCCTCATATGACAATTAATTTTGGTGTAATGTTCTATCTACACACAGGCATTCCACTCCAACTGCAGTTCATTGGCATCAACGGGGAGCGTGGCCTAAACCTCATAATGCAAAGTAAGTTAACTAAATAGTTAGCGATGCAGCACTCACAGCTTGACCGTTTGCTTCGTACAGAGGGCACTTCTGTTTAATCTTGGCCAGCTCCATGTTGACCTGCTTACTGACCACTGCCATGGGATTCCCTCCTAGAACACACCAGATAGAACATCAGGATATAGGCCTACACAACCATAGAACCATCACATAGCATCCATTTCATCTATTTCAACTACAAGGCATGTCACTGTTTACTAGCCTCGCAGATCACTTGATGAAAACTATTGTGTGCATATTATGAACACACAACAAGCTGAATACGGACACACTTGTTATCTATTAAAACACATCTTAGGATCTCAGGATCTCACCGTCCTGATATTCATTAGTTGTTTTTGTATCGTTTTTAAGCAACAGGAGAATAGTGGTGAACAAGTATTGTTTTTGCCTCTCCTGTCCTATTTATTCAGACTACATTTGATTAGACGACATTGAAATGGTCAACACCACCCTCTGCTGGTGAGAAGCTGTCCTAACAGGAACATTGACAAATTCAAAGTAGAGGTATCATGAAGTCAATAGATACGTCAGAGTAAATTTTTCCTTGATAATAGGTGAGAGGAATGAGGCGAATTGGAAATGACTGTTTAAAGTGAGTTTCAATCATCTACATCCTCACCTGTACATGTATGTAATTGTTTGTGTCAAAAATGTTTGCACATCTGGTTCATCCTTACTAGGGTTGCAAAACTCCGTTAAATTTCCCAGAATTTCTAAAAATCACAGTTGGAGGATTTCCTGCTTATTCCCCACTGATTCTGGGGATCTTCCCATCTGGATTTCCTGCTTATTCCCCACTGATTCTGGGGATCTTCCCATCTGGATTTCCTGCTTATTCCCCACTGATTCTGGGGATCTTCCCATCTGGATTTCCTGCTTATTCCCCACTGATTCTGGGGATCTTCCCATCTGGATTTCCTGCTTATTCCCCACTGATTCTGGGGATCTTCCCATCTGGATTTCCTGCTTATTCCCCACTGATTCTGGGGATCTTCCCATCTGGATTTCCTGCTTATTCCCCACTGATTCTGGGGATCTTCCCATCTGGATTTCTGGAAAACATGGTCTTTTTGGGAGAGTTAGCAGAATTGTGTAACTGTAATCCTTACCCAGTCCTGTCACCACCATGGCCCCCAGATCAGCCACATAGTTGCCCTTCCGGAAGGTGGCCACTCTCCCCCCAACGCGGTCCTGAGGAGACAATAACCATATGACACAACTACCATAGTGAAGAGGAACACCTTAACCATTAGCTGTTATACCAGGTCAAAACAGGACAAAAGGCTGAAAATAATATATTGCTGGTCAGTTCAGTGTATTAGCTAATGGGTAGATGTAGGTTGTGTTCAATTAGCACAAAACAGAAGAAATCCATCAGAGGCGGAGTGAAAAACTTTCTGAGCTTGTCCAATAATAATGATTTGTTTTTCTACGGTTATGGAGCTCTGTTGACAAGCAATGTGCTGTTGACCCACCCTGGCCTCCAGTACGGTCACGTCCATGCCGAAGCTCTGCAGCTGCCGCGCGGCTGCCAGCCCAGACACACCCCCTCCGATGATGATTACCTTCCCCGTCTTCTTCGCTGCAGGGACACAGGAGAACCAGAGTGGTTGACAATCACATCATAGTGATGTGGGATGAAATCGATAGTTGCATATCGCAATATTATTTTTGACCGATATTATATTGATGCTTTGGCTCTAAGTATCAATATATTTTTTTGTTGCTAGGTAGCATTAGCTAGCGCTAGCCGTCTGTACCTGAGCCAAAACGGGTATTTTTCATCCCATCGCTTGTTCTCCATGTTCTTTTTAAATAGTGAGTCAACATATATTCAGCATTTTTATTTCCCTGACTGATCAAAACTCATTATAATACAATCTTGTCTCTCTGCAACAGTGAGCAATACGTTTTGAAAATTCAATTGCAATAAAATGAGTTTTGAATCGCAACACATATAGAATGCTGAGAATTGCAATACATATTGTATAAGCATCTATCTATCGTGATAAAATCGTGTCGGTAGGTCCGTGTCAATTTCCAGCCCTATCACATAAGTTATTTTGACACACACACATTGCTAAAATAAAAATACTTAAATTTCATGAGGCATTTTTATCTTGTTACAATATCCCTGTTACAACTAGAGAGTTCGCCATAGTCTGATGCTATTCCATCTGGAACTCTCATGTTGTTTAGAGGTGTAGCCAGACCTCACCTTCTTGACCTACCCTCGCTTAATCCAGTTGACTCTCCAATAGGGAAAATGTGTTTCTCCCTACTCCCTCAGAACAACAGATCTATACGTGCTTTATTTCAAAGGGATATTTTATCCATTCCTTACGTCACAACTTACTGGAATACATTTGTCAATAATATCTGTTGGAAAAAAGTCTGGTTATTACTACACAAATACCTGCTTGTTAATAAGGTCAAAGAGGTCTCTTTCAGAATGATGACAAAGTCAATCTCTCTTTTGGACCTTCTGTCTTAAAAGGGGCAGCGTCCTATTTTCAAATCTTCTCAAAATGACATACTTCACAAACAAAAACAAGGTAATTAATACAAAGCTAATCTAATGAATCGACTAATGACTTGCATTGCTAAATTATTACACAGCTATTAAATACATTTCATAATAACCAAATGTAGCCTATTAATAGCTGAATATAGAGAGAAAACATGCCAACCTATAGGCCCTGCATGATCCCAATGCATTTAAGAACTACACTATGTCCGGGCCTGTAGAAATTCTGTTTGTGCCAGCAGATTTTTGGCCAACTGGACCGACCAGGCCAGTGAGGAAAAAAAGTTAACATTGGATTCTGGCATGTTTCATATGTAGCCATGAAGTGGTGACGTAAAGGCTATATACTGTGCTTTGATTGACAAACAGCAAGCTTGACTCGTTTATAAAAAAAAGTGTTGAACTGACTGAATGAAGTCGATCTCATACAACCTTCCCATTCATAAATCTTACAATGCAGTTATATATCCACTGTATCACATTGGGACAACTAAAGATCTTGTTTGTATTTTCCATATAAAGTCCATCAGGACTTGCCAGACAGTGACGTTAAAGTGAGGGACTAGTCAGTATCCTACTGAATAGAATCGGTAAGAGAGCTGTTCATTTGGCTCTCTCATTTGCATACCGGTAGGCTTTTTGGCGATTATCTACAGATAAATGATGAAAACATTAGATGCAGATGGTGAATCCTCCTTACTGCAGAAACAATAGGTAGGCTAGTGGAGAAACCTCACTCTGGTCCAAAATATGATAAAAGAAAACAGATTGAATTGTTTTAAATCCTAATGATACATATATGGTATTTTCAGATATTGATGCAGGGTCTACTGATTTAAATCAAAGTGCTGACAATGGAGTAATCGGCAAACTCGGTCTCAACCTTTAAGTCTCTACTGAAGACTCATCTCTTCAGTGGGTCATATGATTGAGTGTAGTCTGGCCCAGGAGTGGGAAGGTGAACGGAAAGGCTCTGGAGCAACGAACCGCCCTTGCTGTCTCTGCCTGGCCGGTTCCCCTCTTTCCACTGGGATTCTCTGCCTCTAACCCTATTACATTGGCTGAGTCACTGGCTTACTGGGGCTCTCTCATGCCGTCCCTGGAGGGGGTGCGTCACCTGAGTGGGTTGATTCACTGATGTGGTCATCCTGTCTGGGTTGGCGCCCCCCCCCCTTTGGGTTGTGCCGTGGCGGAGGTCTTTGTGGGCTATACTCGGCCTTGTCTCAGGATGGTAAGTTGGTGGTTGAAGATATCCCTCTAGTGGTGTGGGGGCTGTGCTTTGGCAAAGTGGGTGGGGTTATATCCTTCCTGTTTGGCCCTGTCCGGGGGTGTCCTCGGATGGGGCCACAGTGTCTCCTGACCCATCCTGTCTCAGCCTCCAGTATTTATGCTGCAGTAGTTTATGTGTCGGGGGGCTAGGGTCAGTTTGTTATATCTGGAGTACTTCTCCTGTCCCATTCGGTGTCCTGTGTGAATCTAAGTGTGCGTTCTCTAATTCTCTCCTTCTCTCTTTCTTTCTCTCTCTCGGAGGACCTTAGCCCTAGGACCATGCCCCAGGACTACCTGACATGATGACTCCTTGCCGTCCCCAGTCTACCTGGCCATGCTGCTGCTCCAGTTTCAACTGTTCTGCCTTATTATTATTCGACCATGCTGGTCATTTATGAACATTTGAACATCTTGACCATGTTCTGTTATAATCTCCACCCGGCACAGCCAGAAGAGGACTGGCCACCCCACATAGCCTGGTTCCTCTCTAGGTTTCTTCCTAGGTTTTGGCCTTTCTAGGGAGTTTTTCCTAGCCACCGTGCTTCTACACCTGCATTGCTTGCTGTTTGGGGTTTTAGGCTGGGTTTCTGTACAGCACTTTGAGATATCAGCTGATGTACGAAGGGCTATATAAATAAAGTTGATTTAATCAACTGCTGCTTTCTAAACACCTTCTTCATTCTTTAACCAACCCTGTATTGCAGATAGCTGAGAAAATGAACATTTGATAGTTGCTGATTGAAAATACAATCTAGCATTAGGATGTACCAGAGGACACCAAAATAAAGCTTGTTCAGCAAAAATCTCTTAACCCCTGATGTCTTAACCCCCCCCCCCCCCCCCCCCCGAGCGGCTACTTTCTCTTTTGTCGGGCTACTCCATGTGCTTGTGGAAAACATTGTATATGCATGCCTAAATACCTATAAGTACTACTGGTGTTTAATATGCACATATCTAAATGAGCGTAGGCATTGTACATAAAGTTTATGTATCACGCAGATAGTGGAAAGCTAATATACTCACTTGGTAAAGGCTTGACTCTCTTGTAGATGCCAAAGTTGATGAGGCCGTGTCTCTCCAGGTAACTGTGTATCCTGTGCACCAGCACTGTATCACTGTTGTATGGCGCTTCAAGTTGCTGTGCTGTGGCTTCGAAGGTCAGCTGGATTTTCGGGTTATCGAGCCAAAGTTGGAGCTAGAATGGAGAATTCGCCACTACTTCAGACCAAAAGCCCAAAATGTACAATATTCTCCAGAATGAAGCAAGTCGTGTTAATGCAGTGCGCGTGTGCATATGGGGTGGCAGGTAGCCTAGCGTTGGACTAGTAATCGAAAGGTTGCAAGATCAAATCGGACAAGGTGAAAATCTGTCGCTCTGCCCCTGAACAAGGCAGTTAACCCACTATTCCTAGGCCATCGTTGAAAATAAGAATTTGTTCTTAACTGACTTGCCTAGTTAAATAAAATTAAAATAAATAAAATTCTCACTGTGCGGTTGCGGATGTACAGGAACACTTTCTGCGTCTGCTGGGGCCCGCTGATGATGTCCGGGAAGCAGGCGGCCTCCTGGGAGGTCATGCGGTCATGTGGGAGGCGGCTCTGGAACGCAGCTCCCTCCACGCCTGAAAAACCACAAACACACACTCACTACCTGCCCTTACACATACACACACACCTTTCGCTGCCCAATGTGGCATTCACGCTCGCAGACACACACTTTCGCACAGTCCGACTCACACTCACCAGAAGGCTCCTCAGGCTCGCTGTCCGGCTCCTCCTCCACGGGCGGAGCCGGCGGTGGGATCACCTGCTTTCTCTCTTTTTCTGCCTTGGCGTTGCGCTCCTCCTCCGAGTAGTATTCGTCCTCAGACAGATTGGCCAGGCTTTCGTCCATCTCGCGGTACTCCACCTGCAACAATGGGCACAATAAACGCTCCATTAAAACCATGTTCCGGCTCACCTGAGATGAGGTCAAAGGTCAAGCTCCCTGTGTTCCTCTGGTGTTGTTCACCACTAATTAGATGGCCATACAAAGATTGCTGTATTCTCAATAGTCATTCATTGTGCTCCTGGTCTAGGCATGTGCTTGTAGTGACTTATTATATTTCTCTCTAAGATAGGGGGGACAGGAGTAATAGGTTTTTTACTTTTGATCGCTTGCGACGGCTTGTCCTGCGGCCCTCGGCCGTGTCCGGGTCCACACCCCCGAGGCCGGGAGGGTGGGGCAGCGGGGGTCCGCCAGGCTCCCCGCTTGGGGAGGCCCGCTCTTTCTTCTTGATCTCCATGGGGCCTGGTGCTGAAGCAGGGGCCCCAGCCAGGGCAGTAGCCTGGGCTTCAGGGGCCCGTTCAGCTCCCCCTGCCGCCGAGGAGGAGGAAGAAGATGCGGAAGAAGAGGTACCTGCATCCGACTTCTTACTCGACAGCATAATGGAGGAAGACAGAGGTCTCTCCTGGAAAGTGGAACCACAAAAATAGGCATGAGACAAATCCATTCGGTGCTCTAGAGTTACCGTTGGTGATGTGATGCTCTAGGATTGCCAGTGTTTTAGTTACAACGTTGATCCATTGTGGTGTGATCAAAAATAATAAACGGCTATGAAGTTGCATATTAGCTGCATTTCGTAACTGAAAATGACTATGACTTGCTGTTCACAAATGTTTTAATTAGATAATTTTGTAGTTTACCAGCTCAACTAACATTTCCCAGTCTAACTGAATGTTACATTTTTATTCTAGGTTTCATAACTTTCTTTGTCTGATTAAATGCATTCACATTCTCACTTTCATGATATCCATATCATGATGAAAAAAATATTGAAAAGTGTTCTGAACAACTTCATAACAGCTAGCTAAATACATGTATATAATTTGTATTGTTGGGGCTTTAAATGCACCTGCTAGTCACGGGAATTGTAACGTTAGCGTGCCTAAGAACTGCACTACTAGCTAGATGCGTTGACAGATGTGCATGATGACAAATGTAAGAGGACGCCACAATAACCTTGTCTTGTTTTACCCATTTCTCCGTGCACCTGGTAATATCCATTCAAACACTAAGAAATAAAGACAGAATCAGAAATATGGTCATGAACAACAGAAACTGAGAAATAGTTAGCTAAATCCACCCAGCCAGCCAATCAGTCCAGGGCCGGTTCCCCAAAGGCATCTTAAGGCTAAGTTCATCCTTAGAAGGTTCTATCTAGCCTTAATAAGTTAAGATCTCCAGTTGTATTAGCTAGCTAGGAGTTAGCAATTTAGCTAGCTAGCCATGTATCTAGCTAGCTATTTTTAGGTAGCTAACTACTTCAGGTATTGTATTTGTATTTTAAACATGCAGAGAAAAACAACCGTTGGTATTAGTAGTTAGGCCAGCTAGCTATCTAACATGACTTGGTTCAACCATTCGCCTTTTTCGATGGTTTTGTAACTAAAAAAACATGTCGACGTACAGCAGCCAGTCAGTCGAGCTAGCAAGCCATTTGTATGGCTACGGTTAGCAAGCTAGCCATCTTATAAAACCCAGTCTGACATTATTACTACCTAGCTAGCTTCTCTGACTTAACAAGGTCGATATTCCGGGTGTTGTATGTTGTACTACCCTCATCGGATTCACAAACGAATCGATGTATGTAGATAACTATCTAGTTAGCTAACGTTAGCAGGCTAACAATGAGTCTCAGCAGATGAACTGGGTCTGTATGAGCTAGTTAGCAACTAGCTCATATAGCAACTAGCGAACGTTACCCGTGTCCGTGAAAACATTGCACTCCAATTACATGCTAGCTACGCTATAAAATAATATCGCATTTCACTATTCATGCAATACTGGGCCGTGAGATGAAAAGTAAAACAGATCTAGCTATATGCATAATATGATCATTTTACCTCTAGATCTTCGCAATTTGTCAACACAAAGACAACTCGTCCTCTCTCGTTGAATGATATGACCCGCCCCTCACTATCATCATATTGGTTAAGGAGGAGAACGTCTAAAAGCTCGTGAACGCAATGATTGGTTTTGGGCATTGTCAATTACCAAGGAAGAGGCTATTTTTTTCAATAACGCCGAAAACTAACATGAATTGCATATTCTGTAGGCTACTAGTGCATTTGTTTTCAGAGTTAATTAAAATAATGAATTAATTGAAGTCCATGTAAATTCCATAGAGAAAGAAACCCACACTATGTGCACATAGGGTAGGTCACCAACAAAAAAATGGAGCAAATGCATCCCTTTTAGTATCACTTGATCTATGCTGCTCAAGCAAAAGCATTCCATGAAATCATTACTCAAGCTAGAGTAACCGAGGGCATCCTGTCCGGCTGTATCACCGCCTGGTACGGCAACTGCACCGCCCTCAACCGCAAGGCTCTCCAGAGGGTGGTGCGGTCTGTGATACACCGGGGGTAAACTACCTGCCCTCCATGACACCTACAGCACCCGATGTCACAGCAAGACCAACAAGATCATCAAGGACAACAACCACCCGAGCCACTGCCTGTTCACACCACTAGCATCCAGAAGGTGAGGTCAGTACAGGTGCATCAAAGCTTGGACCGAGAGACTGAAAAACAGCTTCTATCTCAAGGCCATCAGACTGCTTAACAGCAATCACTAACTCAGAGAGGCTGCTGCCTACATTGAGACCCAATCACTGGGCACTTTAATAAATGCCACTTTAAATAATGCTGCTTTAATAATGTTTACATATCTTACATTACCCATATCACATGTATATACTGTATTCTATACCATCTATTGCACCTCAGCCATCGCTCATCCATATGAATATGTACATATTCTCATTCACCCCTTTCGATTTGTGTGTATTAGACAGTTGGGGAATTGTTAGATTGCTTGTTAGATATTACTGCACTGTCGGAACTAAAAGCACAAGCATTTCGCTACACTCGCATTAACTTCTGCTAACCATGTGTATGTGACCAATAACATTTGATTTGAAATGACGTCACTGTGAGGAACACCATTGAGGCAGGAAGAGAAAGGAAAAGGGAAGGAACCGTCAGCCAGGTAAAGGTGTTAGCGGTAGGCAGCGCCCTGTTTATTGTCTATTGACTTTACGCTGCCTATTTTGGATATTCCTCAAACGAATCTGGAAATAAAGATAAAGATTTTCTTCTTCGTTAAAACGGGTAAGTAAGCTAGTTTGCAGTTATTTACTTTCCAACTTATCAGAGTGAAGAATGGGGGGGGTCATTGTCTCTTGAACAAACGTAGGCGACAGGCACGCGGAAATATTACAAATATTCTTAAATTCTGCCAGTGGAGAATGCCTTGTTGGCCAAATGCTAGTCACTAATGTGATACCACACTCGGAATACTAACCTGTATTTCATTTAACAAAATAAGAAATGCTCTCATTTTACCTCAATCGTCACTTTTGAAAAGACAACTAGTATTCATAAATGCAATCATTCAGTTGTCCATACACCATTTCTCCACACTAGAAGTAAAACAAAAATACAGTTGACATAAACATAACAATGCTCATCATTTCTATCAGCTGTTTGAGGCAAATCATCATACTTGGAATTATATAAAACCCAATATCAAAGAAGCTGTACTGGTATTTAAAGGTAGCCTCAGCGATATGACGTGATGGAGAAAGTAAACAGCATAGTGGTTCATGCCCCATTCAAAACAACTGGGAACTCTTACATTTCCAACTTCAGTGTGTTCAGAACAAATTGGAATGAGAAGGGGGTGAGAAACGATCTCCAAATGGGAAAAATATTTTTTTTATGGTCATCCAACTCGGAATTCCATATCGAGAACTCGGGCCTCTTTCTAAAGCTCTGACTTAACAACTTGAAGATCACTGACGTCATGATTTGACCTCGTTTTTTTTTTCGTTTTTTTCCCAGTTGTCTTGTAAGCACCATCAATTTCTAAAGGCTTCCCATCGGTGGCGGCCACTGATTGGCTGAATACCCTGGGTGAGAGGTGGTTGGAGTTGTCATTAAAGCAGCATGATCGAATTATGATGCACATTTTTTTAAACTACCTGTAGTTTCTTTGAAAATGTATAAAGTGATCTGTGTATTTAAACAACCAGTATAAATACACCTGTTTCACTTTTGCAGGTAAAAAACCGAATCACCACTGCTGCACATGCTGCCACTGTTTTGAACAGATTAGATTATACCAAATATGGTACAGTGGGAAGATGAGCATAAACTGCTTCTCCAGTAGAACGTTGGTTAGCTAAGCTCATTAGCGGAAACTTTGTCAATGGGTCTTAACGGTCGCCAAACCTGCGCATGTGCAGGCTGTCAAATCAGTCAGTTTGTCACTTTCACGACGTTAAAGTAATAACATGTTCAACTACTTAAGACATTGGCTCGAATCTAGGTTGTGCCTTTTTTAGATTTTAGAGAACATTTTAAATAAATAATTGTTCACTTCTCTCATTGACTTCTCAAACCCTGGTCTGTTTTGCAAGCATTCCCGGAAGTTCGAGATGTTCCGGCCTCTGGGTTTAGAAACTCGACTGAGCAGCCAGCTCACAAACGAACGAGTGCACCAGGGCAAATGCAACAAGCAGCATGCAGATGCAATAAGTGAAAACACATGATCTAACTGAGGATAGCTAGCTAACATAATGTCACAAAGCATGATCTAACTGGGGATAGTTAGCTAACATAATGTCACAAAGCATGTTGCACTAGCCAGTTAACTTTCATTCTGAAAGAATACTCCCGGTTTGAAACACCCGGTTTTATGCTGTTTAGTGTACACATGTCGCCCTGTCAGTAGAACCTGATGATGAAAAACATGGGAGGACGAGACAAATGACCATGTTGTTTTTGTTCCCCCAGATCTGTGACGAGAAGGTTCTAGCTAGTAGTGTATCCCTCTGTCCTGTGACTCTTTTTGGGTGTAGTTGTCCAGTTTATCAGGTCCCAGGCTCTCATAACTTATTATTTATTTATTTACAAGCTTATTACAATTTGCTTTATACGCCATCTGTACCTGATATAGCGGATCTAGTCTCACGTGAGGAAGTAAGCCGTCTGGTGCGATAGACTCATTGGGAGGAGGAGACTAAAGCAGACCCAGAAGTTCTGACTGAACATTTGAGCACCCCAGGATGGTCCATTTTACTTTGTGCTGTTATAATTTCTGCTATGAAATTCTGCGATGTCATTGGTGCAGTTCCCCTTCATAGCAAATAGCTGGCAAAGCAATCCAAGCAATGTTCTCATGGCCTATGCACCCTCTGAGGAGGTGCTGCCTGGCAGTCACTGAGGAGTAGAGTGATAACTGAACATCTTGTTTTGAACCATTTTTTTTTAAACAAGAAAATTTACACATTTACCTGGCTTTTTTTGATGTCATGGCTTTAGAAGTTTCTGATAGGCTAATTGACATCATTTGAGTCAATTGGATGTGTACCTGTGGATGTATTTCAAGGCCTACCTTCAAAATCAGTGCCTCTGCTTGACATCATGGGAAAATCTAAATAAATCAGGCAAGACTTAAGGACAACAAAGTCAAGGTATTGGAGTGGCCATCACAAAGCCCTGACCTCAACCCTATAGAAAATGTGTGTGCAGACCTGAAAAAGCATGTGCGAGCAAGGAGGCCGTCAAACCTGAGTTACACCAGCTCTGTCAGGAGGAATGGGCCAAAATTCCCCCAACTTATTGTGGGAAGCTTGTGGAAGGCTACCTGAAATGTTTGACCGAAGTTAAACAATTTCACAGCAATGCTACCAAATACTAATTGAGTGTATGTAAACTTCTGCCCTACTGAGAATGTGTTGAAAGAAATAATAAATAAATAATTTTCTCTATTATTCTGACATTTCACATTCTTAAAATAAAGTGGTGATCCTAACTGACCTAAGACAGTTAATTTGTACTAGGATTAAATGTCAGGAATTGTGAAACTGAGTTTAAATGTATTTGGTTAAGTTGTATGTAAACTTTCGACTTCAACGGTGTGTGTATGTATGGAACTTTTTTTTACCAATCACAAGTGGGGCACCGCCCCTAATGGGCGGGCTGCCGCTGGATCCCAATCCGAAACAGTAATGAACAGTTTTTTTTTTGTTGTTTTTGGGGGGGCTGTTCGTGCACACCACCTTTTCTCGAGGCAAGCCGAAGTTCGTAGCTGAAGTCTACGCCCCTTCATTAGACAACAGTAGGGATGCTTCAATTAAGTGTTTGTCATTCAACGAGGATGACTCGTTTCATGCAAATCTTCACTTGAGAAATACTGCACCAAGCATCTTAGTTAGATTTAAAATTATGCAACTAAGATCTCCTCTGCAAAAACGTGATTCTTAGATTAATCCAGACTTTTGATGAAGTGGCTACGACATCTCAAGATGGACGCAGTACTATTGCAACTTTTTTTTCTTGTTTTTCAAGCGAAGGTCTTTTAAGGGAGTATGTGAACTCACTCATTGGGTTCGCCTAGCGGAGTTTGGCTAGGTGCCAGCTGAACATTTACAGCGTTGAAGCACAAGGCTCAACTTCTCCAATGTTTTGGTGCCCTGGCTACCAGCGGGAGGTGAACTCATGCACCTGCGAAGATACTGTGAGAGAGCGAAGTCTTGCATCTCGCTCATCTCAATGCGAGCGTTCGAGCTGAGCACTTTTGTCAAGACGTTAACCAACGTTGGTCACCACCTTTGTTTTGCATTATGGGTATAAAAAGGATCCGACTTGCAACTGCATGACCTCAACAACCATGTGATCAAAGGTCATGAACTTTCAACTGCAGTCGACAAGAGTTTTCTGCAGTTGCTCCTCACCAACTGCAACTTGAAGTCGTAGCCAAAGCATTGTGGGAGACGAACTTCTGGGTTTTTTGGAAGCAAAAAGCAGAGATAGCGCAATACTGGATGGTCACTGTTTTGCAAGCGCAATACTGGATGGTCACTGTTTTGCAAGCGCAATACTGGATGGTCACTGTTTTGCAAGCGCAATACTGGATGGTCACTGTTTTGCAAGCGCAATACTGGATGGTCACTGTTTTGCAAGCGCAATACTGGATGGTCACTGTTTTGCAAGCGCAATACTGGATGGTCACTGTTTTGCAAGCGCAATACTGGATGGTCACTGTTTTGCAAGCGCAATACTGGATGGTCACTGTTTTGCAAGCGCAATACTGGATGGTCACTGTTTTGCAAGCGCAATACTGGATGGTCACTGTTTTGCAAGCGCAATACTGGATGGTCACTGTTTTGCAAGCGCAATACTGGATGGTCACTGTTTTGCAAGCGCAATACTGGATGGTCACTGTTTTGCAAGCGCAATACTGGATGGTCACTGTTTTGCAAGCGCAATACTGGATGGTCACTGTTTTGCAAGCGCAATACTGGATGGTCACTGTTTTGCAAGCGCAATACTGGATGGTCACTGTTTTGCAAGCGCAATACTGGATGGTCACTGTTTTGCAAGCGCAATACTGGATGGTCACTGTTTTGCAAGCGCAATACTGGATGGTCACTGTTTTGCAAGCGCAATACTGGATGGTCACTGTTTTGCAAGCGCAATACTGGATGGTCACTGTTTTGCAAGCGCAATACTGGATGGTCACTGTTTTGCAAGCGCAATACTGGATGGTCACTGTTTTGCAAGCGCAATACTGGATGGTCACTGTTTTGCAAGCGCAATACTGGATGGTCACTGTTTTGCAAGCGCAATACTGGATGGTCACTGTTTTGCAAGCGCAATACTGGATGGTCACTGTTTTGCAAGCGCAATACTGGATGGTCACTGTTTTGCAAGCGCAATACTGGATGGTCACTGTTTTGCAAGCGCAATACTGGATGGTCACTGTTTTGCAAGCGCAATACTGGATGGTCACTGTTTTGCAAGCGCCATGGATGGTCACTGTTTTGCAAGCGCCATGGATGGTCACTGTTTTGCAAGCGCCATGGATGGTCACTGTTTTGCAAGCGCCATGGATGGTCACTGTTTTGCAAGCGCCATGGATGGTCACTGTTTTGCAAGCGCCATGGATGGTCACCGTTTTGCAAGCGCCATGGATGGTCACTGTTTTGCAAGCGCCATGGATGGCCACCGTTTTGTAAGCGCCAACCCAACTTTACTATTTTTGTGATTCTTTTGTAGTTTATTTTTACTTTATTTTCACAATGTATCCGCTTCCATTTCTTACAACGTACAATAACTTTTGAACATCAAATCAGAGTTACTTGCGTTAATTCCATCTTCAACTTCGACCCATCTGCCCTGGGCTCCTTGTGTAATTCCGACCCAATTTTCGGGCTACTCAAGAGGAAATGCAGGCATTAGAGGCAAGGGATGGGGGAGATCCTGGTGAGGTTAAGGCGACGGCAATACCGGACCACCTTTTCCCTCCACTCTACTGGCCAATCCATTGCTATTGAGATCAATCCATGGCTGACCTTAATGAGCAAGTACCCCAAACACCAGTCTTGGGGTCAATATCAAGTGTATTTGACTGCTTGACATATTGTTTACCCAGTAACTTATGTGAACTGACATGTATTGTCTAACATGCTGAACACACCGCCCATGTCACAAAAATATATTTACACGTACATATTATTCAATCTTTGCATCCACACTGCTCGCATGCGTCAGAGAGTGTCTGCGTATCCAGGCACTAAAATAAAACTTATATTTGTGATGCTTGGCGCGCTGCAAGTCCCGCCTCTCCAATCTTCTCATTGGTTTTGAGGAACATATACCCACTTGGGTGATTGAAAGATTAACTGAGGTCCACACTCCAGTCCAGTTGGTAGTGGTAATGCACCTTTTTAAAGTTGGTTGTCAACCGCCATATAAAGTCTGAAGAAGAAGCCTGAAGGAGACCGCAATGGGACGATGAAGAGAATTCTGAATCCAATGGTGGTAGAATCAAGGAGAATTGGAGTATTGTCCAAAAGAATGGAAAAATGAGGAAAAATATTGTACAGTGATGAAAGTGACCCTTCATATCTAGTAGGATTATGGTTTGTTAATGAGGAGTAGCTGAGCAAAGTACCAATTTTGAAGAATCCATTTGAGTTATCCAGACATGGGGCAGAGAGTGCTGGGTAAAGCAAAGGCTGTGATGATTATAAGAGGCTTGCTTGTTTCGATTTTCTTTTTTTGTGCTTCTGCGGATCAGAAGGAATGTGCGTTGCGTCTCACTATTGAAGTGTCGTGTGTGTGTGTGTGTGTGTGTGTGTGTGTCTTTGGAACAGGGCACCCTTCAAGGGGGCTATATCTGGCGTCTCGTGGGAAGTCAATTTTGAAGAGATTAAAAATATTCCCGGAGTGCTTGATGCACGTCAGTTGAATCTTATGGTGAAAAAGGGAAGTCTCTGTTCTTTTTGAGTCTCCCTACTTGCAGTTGGTATATCAACTACAGAGTCAGAGCATTTGTCCCAAGACCAATGCAGTGTGATCATTGTAAAGCTTTTGGTCATGTTTCAAGTGTTTGCAGAAGGGAGAATCCGAGATGTCCAAGTTGTGGAAAAGATTATGTGTGGAAAATGTGACATATTGCAATTGTGGTGGGAACCATGAAGCTACATCTATCGATTGCCTGACAAGCATAAAAGAGAATGAGGTGGCCAAAGTCAGGGCTGTCCAGAACATTTCATATGCAGCAGCTGTTAAACGGGTTGAGGTTTTGAATGGTGGTCCTGAAGAGTCCATGGTGGTGGATAGGCCTTCGCTGCAGGGGTTGCCTTTCACCAGCAGGACCCTGCCATTTTAAAGGTTAAGAAGGTGGCCTTCATAGCTATGGGGTTAAAGGGCACTGCCAAGGTGGAGAAAAGGTCCAGGAGGATAGAAATTGTGGCTGCGGCGGAGTGGTTCCTGGGACTGAAAGATTTCTCGGCAGAGGAGTTACATGGAATATTGTCACAAGCCATACCACCCTCAGGCCCTAGAGTCTGAGAAGGGAGATATGGAAATTTGATAGAAGGAAGAAGTGGGAGTTGTGTTTTGTTGTCAAAGTACTATTCTTATTTGAGTGGATTACGTTAGTTTCCCTATCACATATGGATTTTCTTTTCACCTTGTTTTGGGTTTTCAACCCGTCCAGTTGGTGGCAGCAGTACACAGTTTATTTGGGTTGTAGTCCGCCATAAAACCCACAGAAGAAGAAAAAGCCTGAAGGAGGAGAGATGACTAGAAACAAACTCAGTTTACCCTTTTATCTGTCTATTTAATTGTCGGAGTAGAGGACCTTGTGCATTTCAAGTAAAATAGCAACCCAATGTTTATATCCCAGGACAAATTAGCTAGCAACAGCAAGCTTGCTGGCTAAATTGCCAAAAATGTTTAATGATTTTCGACCGGTCCCCAAATTAATATAATTGGTTCAGAGTTAATTTTGCTAATTCAATCTGCGTGTCCTGATCGCGTCTGGTGTGGGTGGACAAAATCCACATGAGCGGTGTGGTAAACATGTAATCCTTTTCTGTACAGTGAATGTGTTGTCCTTCATGTGATTGAATCAAATTCTGCAAACTGACAACAACATGAAGGTTGAGAATTAAAGAAATACACTGGAAGTTGTAGTGAAGCTGACATGAAATCAATTAACATACAGTAAGAATCTTTGTACTCCGTTTAATCACAATCTGTTACAATTCCATGTTGCACAATCACAATTAATAAGGTACAAGGGCATGACGTAATGGCAACAGAGCCAATACTGAAAAAACACCTATGTTCTCATTCTAGTAGCCTATGCACTCACTAACTGGTTATATTTTGGGAAGACCATCACAAAAATACAAAACAAGTCTTGTGAATGTTAGAGCTCGAGCTGGTATCTAATTTCCTTATCAGAATATTCATTCTTTGGACCATGTTGATCATGTTCGGCTTCGTGTTGGAGAAGTGGAATTCCGATTGTATCCACTTCATCGGCAATAACAAAGGCAACTACAATGTCTGCCATAGTGGCGTTTCCTAGAAACGGCAGAAGGTAACCGACTTGCTGACGGTGAATATGTGCCTCCCCTGACTTTACTCCTCGACATCCGTCTACAGTCGACTACTTTAAGTTTACCACTCAAATGCGCCCAACCTCTGCTGTGCTGCTCCTGGCAATGTCATTTAGCTGAGTCTACCTTTAACTTTACAGTTGTTTTACTTATTTTGCCAAAGGTTAGGGTTTATCATAATTGGATTATAATGGTGCTGGGACAGTTTGATTAAAAAAAAGCTTTAAGTAAAGTTAAATATCTGTCACATGATTGCATGAAACACAGGGCCCTAATCATGTCAGTGCAACTGCATAGTATTATTTTAGTTTTTCCTTAGGAATTCCTGCATGGAGAAACGTATGTTTCAAGTCTATTAAAATTGAAAGTAGTCAATTCAGGAAGTAAACTTCAAAAACAATTCAAAATGTGATCTGCATCTTTTCAATTACTTCTCAATAAACTGAGTAGAAGCTATAGTATTTATTTCAAATGTTTTTGAATATTACACTTAAATCACTTCCTGAATTTATTGCCTTGAATTCGAATTGACCCCATCCCTGATCTACTGGGCCACAGCTCCCTGAATTAAAAAAATAAAGTCCCTCCCTATTGTTTCTTACTAACAGAATCATGATGAAAGAAGAGCTAGAAACGACCAACCGGCCAGACAACACAGCCTTCACACAGCAGAGACTCCCTGCTTGGCAGCCCATGCTGTCGGCTGGTATCGTAATCCCTGGGTTTGTGCTCATTGGCCTGGCATTCATTGGCATAGGTGTTGCCCTCTTCATCACCTCACAGAACATCACAGTGTTGGAGGTAAGAGTATGACTGACAAGGGCATCACTGGTCAAAAGTGACTCCTAGTTTCAGGATTTATGATACCCATGTATTGTCCATTTGCATAAAATGTCATATTGTCCAGTTGTATGTTCTCAATTTAGTTATGAACTTCATCAGAGTAGCTCAATTTTTACTAGTTCAAATTAGACATTGCCTGTAACTCTTTAGGTACTTGTGTGCATCTTCTCCTTGAAGGTTACTCTTGCGATCTGTTCATGCTTGTTTACTAGCTCATTCGGTCACACAGGATGAATATGATGGTTTCTGGCACACAACATAATGGAGGTGTGAGTTGTGGTTTTATGTTGATAGGTGCTGATCAATATTTAATGCAATGCTTCATGTTAACGCAGAAAGATTACACCGGAGTAGAGACCACCTCAGACTGCTACAAGTGCTCGAACCCCAGCGACAAGAACTGTACGTGCAAACTGGAGTTCTCCCTCTCCAATCTGTTTGAGGTAACGTGACTTTCGTACCCCTTCACTTATTTATATTATCACAGTAATGTGAGGTCTGCTCATTACATGTAGCAAAGAGCTGGTTCTAACTCACGTTTTGTTCTTCAGGGTCCTGTGTTTTTCTACTATGGTCTGTCCAACTACTTTCAGAGCCAACGCTCATATGGGGCTTCAAAAGATGAATACCAGCTCTCAGGGGATCTGGACTACTTTAAGGTGGGAAGAGATGTGAATGTGTGACAAATGATCTATGAACAGCCTCAAATGTTGTGACTTGACGACCTATCACCAACTGTTTTCCCCAACTTTGTTGCAGACACCTGTTTCTGCATGCTCTCCCTATCAGTATGATGCCAACCAAAAGCCAATTGTGCCCTGTGGATCATTAGCAAACAGCATGTTCAATGGTACAAGCCCATCATTCATTAATTAGAACTCTAGTAGACTGTTTTATTACCACGCTGCACTTGGAGTAAATATTCTGTTCAACGTTGTCCAGTAATTCAATCTCTGCGTTGTTTTTTTAAAGACACCTTTAAGCTCTATCAGATCGTGAACGGTACCAAGAAGCTTGTTCCCTTTGATGGAAAAGGAATAGCATGGTGGACTGACTACAACATCAAATACAGGAACCCTTCTGTTACTCCTCTAAAGAACGCATTCAATGGTAATGAGCTCCGTCCAGAGACCATGACATTAATGTATACAGTGACATCCTAACTTGAGATGCCTAATCAATAATGCCCTACATCCACATGTCTTAACACACTGACCTAGGAGTTTTTAAACTTTGTTTCCTTTGAACATGCTATACAAAATAAAGGCATTTTAATTCATTCTTTGAAGAGTGCCTCGGTCCTCCTTTCTTTTTGATGAACAATTTATCCCTTTTACCAAAGAGCACCTTCTATCTACCAAAATCTGACTTGTGTACCTCTGCACCTTCTGTCTACCAAAAACCAACTATTGTGTACCTTGGCAACGCTTCCCTTAATGCATTTTTTCTACACTGACCTAGAAGTTGGACGTTACATCGACTTTCATTTGCTTTCCTCACGTAGGTACTGTGAAGCCATCCTTTTGGTCCAAGCCGGCTTATGAGCTGGACACCTCTGACCCATCCAACAACGGCTTCGTGAACCAGGACTTCCTGGTGTGGATGAGAAGGGCTGCCCTGCCAGACTTCAGGAAGCTGTATCGACGAATCACAGAGGGTGACTACGCCAGTGGCCTACCTGCAGGGAACTACTCCCTTGAAATCGCCTACAGTATCTTTCACTTCAATATGTATAGGTCTATGGAAATGTCTATAAGTCAGTGGGCATGTGTGAAAGGGCGCAGGCTTAAGTCCTTAGAAGAACTGAAGAACTGAGCAATTCTGTAATTACATACGGAATGACAGATGATTCAAGCATTACAATGTCATATTACATAATTCAATGACCACTCCTGTAAATTGATGAACGCTTATTTAATTCTAATCCAATTGGCATTTCCACTCACTCATTCACCAGAGTGAGTGGAAATGAGAACATAAACTGCATGTTGATGCTATTACTCCAGCTAAATGCAAGCAACTGTAATAATACTTTTTTTTACTCCACTCGGAGTGAGATGTATTTCACTCCCATGGGGCTAGTGTCTCGTGTTACAACAGTTTGTTGCTCAATTGTTTACACCTGCATTTCAGCTCAACTGGTCTTACCAGTTGGGTGGGACTCTGCTTTTCAAACAGAGGAGAATGGCAGACATGACGTGGTAGTTTTTCGGCCTTGGAGAAAGCATATGCTAGGGAAAGAGTAAATCTTTCTATATAAATATTACCAACGGTGTCTAATTTGTATGGTCACTCTCAAATGGCACTCTTATGTCCTGTTCGACCTTAACACACTCCTCCTCCAGACTATCCCGTGTTGAGCTTCGGTGGGAGGAAGAAGGTGGTCTTCAGCAACGTGTCCTGGATGGGTGGAAAGAACCAGTTCCTGGGCATCGCTTACTTGGTGGTTGGATCTTTGTGTGTTGTCATGTCGATGGTTATGCTCATTGTGTATGCCAAGTTCAAGTTCCCTGAGGATGATTAATGTTCCGGCTCCATTTTCGGATGTTGGTGGAAGGTTACTCATATGGATGTGTTCTTCGAGTCCAGTTTCTGATCTGACCTTTTAGAGGTTAGTCATTATCTGGGTAAATTTAATCACTTTAAATTACTTGATTATACTGCCACGTCTGTCCAATATTGAATCTCGTTGAGAGAATTATGATTTACTGGGAGAGTTGATAGAGGGCTCTTTGCATAGTTCATTAAGGGTTTTAGTTAAGAGGTGAGTGAGGTCAAGTTGGACATTTTAAAGTTTTAAAAGCTATGTAATTTGATACTCTGGGAAAGCTGCATTTGAATCTTCTTGTATAGTTTAAGACCTTAGGATGAAAAAGCCATTCATAAAAACCTATTTTTGTTGCGTTACGTCACATTGGTAACTGCAGCTTTTATCATGGGTCAGAAAAGACCAATCTGTTCATACTGTTTGTTATAGATTTCTGAAAAGTAGAGGATCATTTACAAACATGGAGTGATTGTTATTTTTAGACAGGACATGTAAGCCATAGAATTGTATTGCCATTTGTTATTGGATAAAATTTCTGAATGTATGTATCTGAAATGTTTTGCTGTAACCCTTTCTAATGGGAATATATCTCAGGGTTGTATATACTGCACATAACTGAACATCCTCTTTTAAAAATGTTTTTATTGCAGTATGTTTCTTGTAATGGAATTTAGAAAATTCCTTGGTGAATTTTAATTTGTTTTCTCTGAAATAATAAATGTACAACTTGAGGAATGAACTGATAGCTCTCTGCCATCCCTTTGTTGAGTTGATATGGAATTAAGATTGCATCATCAGTGATTGTCAAAGAAGGCTCTGACAGTTCCATGGAGTTGTCACAATTACAGCTCTGAGTGGAATGTTGCCAAAGATTCTATGCTCAGTTTGTCACATTATACATGTCTAATGCCTGTCTCAACTTCACTGTGTATGGTTTAATCTGGTGAAGATGGTATTTTCTATATGGCCCTTTTCCAGTCCCCCACCCCCCAAAAATTCAATTTTCCCCAGCCTGCCGGCATGGGCAACGGTTGGGATAGATATAACTCCAGAGGAACTTGCTGCATTTTTCCGACCCAGTACCAGTGGGATTAGCCAAGTTTTCAGTGCAATAGAACCTGTGCTCCCGTGCCTGCTGGTGATCTTCTTGCCATTTTTTGCCTTTAATATTCTTCACAAAATATACAAGAGGAAGCTGATCAAGACATTACTGGTAAGTAACATTATCATCCACTTTCACATCAGGGCAACATTTTAGATTTTTTGAGAAGCATCACTAGATATGTAAGTCTGCTTCTTCTATATTTCTGCCCCAAAACATTGAGGAATACTAAGGATTTAACTTATCAAAACGGTGGTTAAAAAAAAAGTTAAAAGAATCCAGGAGGGGGGGGGGGTCATCTCTGAAATGTGTTTTTCCTGCAGAAGTCGGATATGCTTAACACATCTGCCATGCTGTCAGAGCATCTCCAACAGCTGAAGGGCGTGGAGGTGAGGCTGCTAGCCCTGGAGAAGAAGCTTCAGGTGGTGGAACGTAGGAGATGGGGGAAAGCACCTCGAAATAACAGGGGCCGAGAACTAACCCGCTGTGACGCTGTGGAGTCTTCCTCATGTTGCTGCTCATCAGGAGAGAGTGAAGACGAGGGCAACCAATCAGGAGCTTTGACAACCAGAACCGTGGAGCGCTGACAACCAGCCCTCGGGAGCGCTGACAACGAGACAGGACTTGGAGCCTGTTCTGTTCTTGAACCTAAAATATAACTAAGTTCTGAACAAAATGTTGCCGCCTTGTGTGTTGATACACCCCTGTACTGTGTTTGTTTTAAGAAAACTATTAGAGTGTTGGAATAATTAGAAAATGGTATAATTCATTATTTAAGATGCATTGTGCTTGTTACACTTGATTTGATGAGCACACCAGGGTGCTATTTTCACAAATGATTAATTTCCAAAGTTGGTATAGTTGTCACTTGGCTGTCATGATGCAATCACGGCACAGATGATGTAATAATGGGGCTGCTGAGCTATTCTGAGGTTGCACTGGCTCAGGTCCTCATTCGTTACTCAGACACATTGGATTCACATCTCTGGCCTCCAAAGATAAGAATCCAGAGCTGTTTTTTTTAACTACTTCATTATCTGAAGATGGTCTGTGTTGGTATTGGTGTGGGGCACTGCAAACACCCAACCTGGTCAAGGGTTGGGATGGAGATCACACCCAATGAACTGAGAAAGGTAGTGGAGAGCAAGGAGTATGACACCTCTTTCTTGGACATGGCCCTGCACAATGTTGGCTGCATGATCCTGGTTCTCTGCATGGCCTTTCTGGTCATCTCCATGATGTACCTGTGGATCAGCAGGAAGAAGAGCCCTGGACAGGTTGGTGAATAGTTACTCTTTGTCAATTTGTGAATCCAGTTGCATCATTTTTGGTGGTAATAAATCTCTGCCCTAGTTTTACATATGGTCTACATTGAAAATATGCACCTCTGTGTACTTAGCTACATAGCTAGCCTACGTTGCTTAGATAGCTTACAAAGGCCTGCTGGGACGGGTTGGTGAAAAGTCCTGAAATCATACTGCTCTCGATGTATTTCTATGTTACTGTTTTTTGAAGGACACATTTTAGTTTTTTGAACGTATGTCTGCCAACATTTCTGTCAGGGCAAAGCAGGATTCCTCCAGTGCAAAGGCAGCATGCAGAAGCTGCGCCAGGGATTTGAGTTGCAGGAGCAGGTCCTGCTCAAGATGGATGGCATGGAGCAGCGTATGGTTTCCCTGGAGGGTTTCCTCAGATCCATTTGGAGGAGGAGATCCAGAGGCGATAGCAAACAGGAGGCCGCAGACAAGTACAGAGATGTCCCGGGCTTCTCTGACCGCTCCGACTAATACCTGATTAACCGCTCAACACCTGAAGACCCGGTTTATGGAGACTGTTTTATGTCTACTGATTTTGGGATTCTGTTTTATGGACAGTTTTAGTGCATTTGGTAAAATAAGCATTTTAAAAACAAAACAAAAAATGTGTGAAATTGCATCAGAATTGTTTACCTTTTATTTAAGGTTCATAGAATATGATTGATTCTAAACCAAGGATATATGCTTGATATATATATATATATATATATATATATATATATGTATATGTGTATGTATGTGTATATATATATATATGTGTGTGTGTGTGTGTGTGTGTGTGTGTGTGTGTGTGTGTGTGTATATATATATATATATATATTACAAAAATTGAAATGGGAAATTAGGTAAAGCAAGATATATAAATCACATCAAAAAGGCCTAATGATTTTGAGGATTACTGGAAATTGTTTGACTTTGGCTACATTTTGACAGTTTGATTTCCAAATCAATAGTGACATAATTTAGAAAAAACGGGTGGAAATTGTAAATAAGTACTTTATTTGACCAATCGCTGTGATTTATTATAATTTAATACGCGTGATGTTCCCATACGAGATATGACTACATTTTAATTAAATGAATACTTTGGCATATTTGTGATGAGATGAAATGACGCTCCCACATTGGAGGACAGGTAAACTATTTACGTCAAAATGATCCCACGAAATGATGGCGGTTCTGTTCCATCACTGTTCATGTTGATTAAGATATTGTTTTTCCACCCGTAATCTGGGACTATACTAAATATAATTCTAATTTTTGAAAGAGTCAAGTAATAGCAAGGGAACCAATTATCCATACATAGGCCCGCCTACCTGTCAGAAAAACGAAAGAAAAGCACCTGTATTGAAGCACCCATTCTACTATCTTTGACCATGGTTTTCTCAAAGTGGAATAAAACAATGTACATGTTTTTTGCCTCGTTTACATTAGCGAATCAATCAATTCGTTATTTGTATCTAAACGTGCAAACACTGCATTGACTGCATTGAAGGTGAACGGAAAGGCTCTGGAGCAACGAACCGCCCTTGCTGTCTCTGCCTGGCCGGTTCCGTGCTTGAAAAAACACCTGCATTGCTTGCTGTTTAGGGTTTAAGGCTGGGTTTCTGTACAGCACTTTGAGATATCAGCTGATGTACGAAGGGCTATATAAATACATTTGATTTGATTTGACGTGTGTGCCTCTGCCATACATACATTTCTGAACGTAGGCTGCGCTACATCCTATGCTGAAATGTTGCTCTGAAGACTGCAATTGTTATACTTGTCCAGTAGATGGCACTGTCGCACACCTTTCTCTCTAACATCAAATCAAATTTTATTGGTCACACATTTTTAGCAGATGTTATTGCAGGTGTAGCGAAATGCTTATGTTCCTAGCTCCAACAGTGCAGTAATATCTAACAATTCACAACAACACACACACATCTAAAGTAAAAGAATGGAGTTAAGAAATATATAAATATTAGGACGAGCAATGTCAGTGGCATTGACTAAAATACAGTAGAATAGAATACAGTATATACATATGAAATTAGTAAAGCAGTATGTAAAAAATTATTAAAGTGACTAGCGTTCCATTATTAAAGTGACCAGTGATTCCATGTCTATGGACATAGGGCAGCAGCCTCTAAGGTGCAGAGTTGAGTAACCGGGTGGTAGCCGGCTGGTGATGGCTATTTAACAGTCAAATGGCCTTGAGATAGAAGCTGTTTTTCAGTCTCTCGGTCCCACCTTGATGTACCTGTACTGACCTCGTCTTCTGGATGGTAGCGGAGTGAACAGGCCGTGGCTCAGGTGATTGATGTCCTTGATGATCTTTTTGTCCTTCCTGTAATATCGGGTTCTGTAGGTGTCCTGGAGGGCAGGCAGTGTGCCTCCGGTGATGGGTTTGGCAGACTGCACCACCCTCTGGAGAGCCCTGCGGTGGCGGGCGGTGCGGTTGCCATACCAGCCAGTGATACAGCCAGACAGGATGTTCTCAATTGTGCATCTGTAAAAGTTTGTGAGGGTCTTAGCGGCCAAGCCAAATTTCTTCAGCCTCCTGAGGTTGAAGAGACGCTGTTGCGCCTTCTTCACCACACTTTCTGTGTGGGTGGACCATTTCAGAACGTGGTGATGTGTACGCCCAAGGAACTTGTAGGCATAGACTTCATAAGGGACGGTTATTGTGGATCAATTGGGAAGTGGCTGCATAATTTGTGAGTAACAAAACATCTGCCCCACATTGAAATGATGCACTGCAGTGCATCTCCATATTCTATAGATTGCACTGTAATCTCCTGAGTTTGTTGCATGTAGTTTAGGCTTTTCTTGTAGTTTGTCAAAAAGCAGTTGGTCCATGTCAATGCCGTATATTATAAGCTAGATTTTGTTGACTTGCCTTTGATTTGAAACAACAGGGGGATTGATATCCATATTTAATATAAACCATGATTTTCCAGTAACCTATCCAATTAATTCCCTGGCAGTACGCCTGTGTAGCCTAACTCAACGTCTTTGAAGGAGATGGTGACAAGCACACCATGGAGTAGCTTGTCAATTGTTCATCTGGGAAACCACTTTAAATGATGTTGTTGAATGCTAATTTGCATATTTCCACCACATGAGATTATGCTATTTTATATACCTAACTAGAATTTGCTTTACTTTCTCACATGACAGTGTAAGAGGCAGTAGCGATGCATGGGTAAAATCACTGGGGAAGCCAAGCCAGGGAAAAAAGGCAAATTACAACCTGTGTGTTGTGATAATTGCGTTATTTGCTCTATAATCTGTTATATCAATATGGCAAGGCATAATGAACTATATGCCTAAGGCCGAGACAATAAGAAGACACAGTGGCAGAATAAATTCAACCACACCTTTGTTTCATCACAAAACCGGAGAGCAACATCTGTCTGGTGAAGCTCCCAAAGTATTTTAAATAAAATAATAGCCAATTACAATTTTATCTAGCTAGCTAGCCACCAGAGGACAAAGACACAACGGGATACAATTCAAGTTTTTTCTGTAAATTACGTTCTGCTTTTGATGTGATGTGATTGGTGTGAAGCCAAATGGAGTGCAAAGGGAGTGCAAATGCTCGCTGGCTTCCCTTGCATTCAATACTGTGGGCGGCAACAACATCATTCTCTTTTTGACCATACAGCATCAGATAGAAAGGCTACACATACAGAGAAAGAGGGGTGCTGTTTTGCTCGCCGGAATCTTTCTCCGGTGAGATAAATTCAAGCTCTTGCAAAAAAATGCATTTTTTTTATTTTTTTTTATTTTGAGGGAGGGAGGGAGGGCTTCCCTTGGTATCCATGAGTACATGCCAGTGGTGAGAGGGAGAGGGGGAAAAAATGGTTGAAATCCCACATGGCCTGCCTGTGCTCACGTCATGTCTATCCAGCCTGCATGTGATCATGACGAAAAGGAGAAGTGTGGAGAAGATGAGAAAATAAGAAATCCATGCTGAGTGCGTTAATCAAAGTCCATCATCTTGAAGCAGGGCCGGACCCCTCATTAGACAGGATTAGGCGGCCACCTAGGGTGGCAGATTAGCGAGGGCTGCATTTTCTGAGCTAAACAGTGCCCACTTTGTCAAAGGCAGGGGCGCAAAATATTTTGCTTCTTCATTCCCAGTGCACCTCTCCAGGGTGCTGTTGGAGAGACACATCGCTGCGACACTCCAACGTAAAAAAAAAGACCTAACATAAATCATGTAGCAGATACAGTCTATGGTAGAAAGAGTAGGTCATGGCCTTTTCTGTAGCCTTACAGGCTGGAGATAAAATGTATGACATTGTAGTGAGATGGACCCTTTTTAAACATCATGCACATTTCTCAGATCAAATAGCCTTACCTAAATGACGCCCAATCAAATAAAAAAATGCGCTGACATGTTAACGAACACCATATCCTAAAAACAGGACAGATCAAAGTAAAATTAACAATATGGAATGGACAATCAGGCTACTTACAACTGCTGTTTAACCCATGGGCTAAAATGTCATGATCATTGGTTTCAAGTTTGTATCCATCAGCCGATCATAGCGAAAAATAAGATACTTATGCATTTCCTGCTGTGTAAACAAATTGATTATCATTGAAAATAAACTCAGGATAACTCCCGATAAAGTTGGATAGCTGATATTCAGAGCTTAAATTTGATACGGTGAGATTTCAAAACTTTTAAAACCATCACTAGAGAGAGACTCAATGAATACAGCAAAGAGCTGCTGTTTTTACAAGTAAGTTAATGTTTAAGTTGTTTTTCAGCACTTTGTTCAACACTTTTATAAGCCATAAAATGCTAGTTCTCCCTACTTCCACTGACGCTACAACCAGCACTGCAGCTGCAATGAATGATTCTAGCAAGGTGTTTCCATAAGCTTGTGTTGTTATTAATAGCGGCTTGTGTCTTTTTTAATATCGAGGAATAGAGACAGTTTCATCATATCGCATGATGGTTTTTGCGACTGCACTCGAAGAATCTTACAAAGTTCTTGAAATGTTCCGTATTGACTGACCTTCATGTTTTAAAGTAACGATGGACTGTCGTTTCTCTTTGCCTATTTGAGCTGTTCTTGCCATAATAATAGCCTATTTTTACCAAATAGGGCTATCTTCTGTAAACTAATCCTACCTTGTCACAACACAACTGATTGGCTGTAGCCTTACAGTGCATTTCCACATAACGCAATGGGGGATTTGAAACAATGGAGCCCAATTCATTTTCAGTGGAGGGAAGTGAAGTGGTTGGGGGGGGAATCATTGGGCGACGCGAGCATGGGTGAGGGAGCGTGAACAGAGCAGCACCAAAGTTGGGGAAAGCTGAACTTTATGCAAATACTAAGCAATATTGTGAAGCGATTGACCAATCGAAGCTCCCTATAGCTTCCCCTACTGGATTTGCTGTTGATACCTAGCACTACGTAGCCTACTTTCTACCTTGCTAGCACCCACATTAGGGTGAAGCTAGCGTGGCTATCTGAATTATTGTGTTATGTGTCAGTGTGCCCATTTTTCCTGCCTATAGTGCCGAGCCTCATCATCTGTGTGGTGTTATTACTCTGCGATACGGCTCCCTTCATTTCCTGTTTCTCCAGCCGTGTGAAGGCAGAACGGCAGCGTTATTGAAAGGGAAGGGTAAAGGAGCAGAAGCCGTCTCCTGTCACAGCTGATTGTAAGACATATTGCACTGTCACTGTGTCACACACACACACACACACACACACACACACACACACACACACACACTGGGCGCAATATGTCATATCTTTTCAAAATAAATGAAATAAAGCAATCGATGGTGAAGCATGACGATGATGCAGAGGCCAGTCTGTATTCCTCACACCACAAAAATATCAATCAACAATTTGGTCATGTCAATTTGTCCAACGTACACCCCCACAAAGACGCAGGGTCATCATTATTAGAGTGAAAGTAGTTCCTCTCTTGCACCATACGTTCATGAATACTGGCTCATCTTGAAGTAGCCTGTACCCACATGACTTCTCATCAAGCAACATGTTATTTTTCCTGGGTTAATTATGATTCGTGTTGATGTTGGACAAGTTCACACAGTAATACCTGGTAACCCTACTGTTGTGCATCACAGTATTATTGATGTGGTGGGAGTTGTCATAACAACGGCTGCTTTATCGTTAGCGAGCTGTCAGGCAAGCTGGGCCCCAGAAGAAAGTTTGTTTACTGTTCAGAGAACCAGAGTAGAGAAAGAAAAGTGAAAAATAGAGGGAGAGTGATCGCGATGCTGTGTTGGTCCAGATGTTTTTCAGGAATGAAGCGACTGAAGCGGGGTGAGGCTGAGTTGTTTGTCAGGTGGAAGCTTGATAGAGAGAGAAATAGAGTCAGCTCAGCGCCATTGACTCTTGATCGCAGCGACGCAGAGTACGTTCCCCACACCCCTTTATTTCCACACCAGCACAAATTAGCAATTTCTTTACAATTTAGATTGAGTTTGAGTCATTTCAATGTCGATTAAGATCATCCGCCCCCCCCCCCCCCCCCCCCCCCATTTAAATATATTTTGGATTGAATGTGCTCGCCGTATGTTTAACACCCCTGGCTTACTGTATTTATACTTGGGATATCATTTTTCATTGGGAAAAGTAATTTTTAAAAAGCTGAATCTTAATATCTTAATTAAGCTTTCAGCAGCGGGATTTTTGTTGTTGTTGGATGACTGAGTATATTGGCCAAACCAGTGACCTATTCTGTGGACCTGTAAAACCACTGAATAGATGGGAAGTATTGGAAAAAGCGGTAGCCTAATGTTGATACTATCTGTGATTTGACCTTTTCATACCGTCATACTAACAAATAGACTATCTGTTGCTATTATTAGGTGGATTTAGCGGTAACTGCTTTCACTAATTGAGACTAGTACGCACTGCACATATTTCAAACATAGCCAACTACAGTATGTATACTTTCAACAGCTGACAATATTTCTTATGTTATTGAAGTCATAAATCTTCCAGACAGAACTGGGGCAAGCCTAACAGTACAGTTTGATGACCATGAGAGAGAAGACAAGATACCAAGGGCATGGTGTTCTTGGATTTGAAATCTCAACACATCCCTCAATTTTTTTCTCCTTTTTAAACCTCCTGTAGTTGATGTCCTCGCCCTGTGGAAACCTAATTTGCATAGTAAAAAAATCACCTCTAAAGATGTGTCAGTTTAAGCTATAGATACACTACATGACCAAACGCATGTGGACACCTGCTTGTTGAACATCTCATTCCAAACTCATGGGTATTTCAACTAGATGTTGGAACATTGCTGCGGGGACTTGCTTCCATTCAGCCAAAAGAGCAGTAGTGAGGTCGGGCACTGATGTTGGGCGATTAGGCCTGGTTCGCAGTCGGCGTTCTAATTCATCCAAAAGGTTTTCGATGGGGTTGAGGGCTCTGTGCAGGCCAGTCAAGTTCTTCCACAACGATCTTGACAAACCATTTCTGTATGGACCTCGCTTTGTGCATTGGCTAATGTTGTACAAATGGCCTGGGTTTAGACAACTGTTGATTTGATCAAAAGACAGAAGGGTATAAGGAGGGTAATTCAGGAATATGCTTGTTGGTTATTTCTTTGAGTTAAGTGATTGATCGATAATCCATACTTTTCTCTGAGTAAAGAGAATGTCCAGCCACGTGACACACACACACACGGACACACACACACACACACACACACACACACACACACACACACACACACACACACACACACACACACACAAAGGTATTTCTCATGGAGGCGTATTCTTACCCATCAGACTGTGTAGCTTCTAGAGATGGGGGGGAAAGTAATCAATGATTTTTGACTATATTATATAGATTCTATGACTCTAAGTATCGATGCTCTAAATAATAATACGATTATATATATACAGTGCCTTGCGAAAGTATTCGGCCCCCTTGAACTTTGCGACCTTTTGCCACATTTCAGGCTTCAAACATAAAGATATAAAACTGTATTTTTTGTGAAGAATCAACAACAAGTGGGACACAATCATGAAGTGGAACGACATTTATTGGATATTTCAAACTTTTTTAACAAATCAAAAACTGAAAAATTGGGCGTGCAAAATTATTCAGCCCCCTTAAGTTAATACTTTGTAGCGCCACCTTTTGCTGCGATTACAGCTGTAAGTCGCTTGGGATATGTCTCTATCAGTTTTGCACATCGAGAGACTGACATTTTTTCCCATTCCTCCTTGCAAAACAGTTCGAGCTCAGTGAGGTTGGATGGAGAACATTTGTGAACAGCAGTTTTCAGTTCTTTCCACAGATTCTCGATTGGATTCAGGTCTGGACTTTGACTTGGCCATTCTAACACCCGGATATGTTTATTTTTTAACCATTCCATTGTAGATTTTGCTTTATGTTTTGGATCATTGTCTTGTTGGAAGACAAATCTCCGTCCCAGTCTCAGGTCTTTTGCAGACTCCATCAGGTTTTCTTCCAGAATGGTCCTGTATTTGGCTCCATCCATCTTCCCATCAATTTTAACCATCTTCCCTGTCCCTGCTGAAGAAAAGCAGGCCCAAACCATGATGCTGCCATCACCATGTTTGACAGTGGGGATGGTGTGTTCAGCTGTGTTGCTTTTACGCCAAACATAACGTTTTGCATTGTTGCCAAAAAGTTCAATTTTGGTTTCATCTGACCAGAGCACCTTCTTCCACATGTTTGGTGTGTCTCCCAGGTGGCTTGTGGCAAACTTTAAACAACACTTTTTATGGATATCTTTAAGAAATGGCTTTCTTCTTGCCACTCTTCCATAAAGGCCAGATTTGTGCAATATACAACTGATTGTTGTCCTATGGACTGAGTCTCCCACCTCAGCTGTAGATCTCTGTAGTTCATCCAGAGTGATCATGGGCCTCTTGGCTGTATCTCTGATCAGTCTTCTCCTTGTATGAGCTGAAAGTTTAGAGGGACGGCCAGGTCTTGGTAGATTTGCAGTGGTCTGATACTCCTTCCATTTCAATATTATCGCTTGCACAGTGCTCCTTGGGATGTTTAAAGCTTGGGAAATCTTTTTGTATCCAAATCCGGCTTTAAACTTCTTCACAACAGTATCTCGGACCTGCCTGGTATGTTCCTTGTTCTTCATGATGCTCTCTGCGCTTTTAACGGACCTCTGAGACTATCACAGTGCAGGTGCATTTATACGGAGACTTGATTACACACAGGTGGATTGTATTTATCATCATTAGTCATTTAGGTCAACATTGGATCATTCAGAGATCCTCACTGAACTTCTGGAGAGAGTTTGCTGCACTAAAAGTAAAGGGGCTGAATAATTTTGCACGCCCAATTTTTCAGTTTTTGATTTGTTAAAAAAGTTTGAAATATCCAATAAATGTCGTTCCACTTCATGATTGTGTCCCACTTGTTGTTGATTCTTCACAAAAAAATACAGTTTTATATCTTTATGTTTGAAGCCTGAAATGTGGCAAAAGGTCGCAAAGTTCAAGGGGGCCGAATACTTTCGCAAGGCACTGTATATATATATATATATATATATATATATATATATATAATTATTTTTTGCCAGGTAGTTAACGTTAGCTAGCGCTAGTCGGCTGTAGCAGTGTCAACTTTTGTATTTCTCCTCCTATAACTTGACCTCAATCTTCTTTTTAAATGATGAGTCAACATGTTTTCATCACTTTTATTTCCATGACTAATCAAAATGTGTTTTTATTATGGCTTTCTTTTGCAGCAGTGAGCAATATGTGAGCAATAGCAGTGAGCAATATGTTTGGAACATTGAATCGCAATAAAATCGCAGTATCGAATCGCAATACATATAATTGTGATAAATGATAATATATATGGAATCACAACACATTTAATTGTGATAAATCGAGATACATACTGTATGGAATTGCAACACATACAGTTCATTTGGAAAGTATTCTGACCCCTTGACTTTTTCCCATTTTGTTACATTACAGCCGTATTCTAAAATGGATTACATTGTTTTTCCCCATCATTGATCTACACACAATATCCCATCATGACAAAGCGAAAAAAAATTGTTTTTGCAAATGTATAAAAACTTTTTTAAAGACTACCTTAAATACACTGCTCAAAAAAATAAAGGGAACACTTAAACAACACAATGTAACTCCGTCAATCACACTTCTGTGAAATCAAACTGTTCACTTAGGAAGCAACACTGATTGACAATAAATTTCACATGCTGTTGTGCAAATGGAATAGACAACAGGTGGAAATTATAGGCAATTAGCAAGACACCCCCAATAAAGGAGTGATTCTTAAGGTGGTGACCACAGACCACTTCTCAGTTCCTATGCTTCCTGGCTGATGTTTTGGTTACTTTTGAATGCTGGCGGTGCTTTCACTCTAGTGGTAGCATGAGACGGAGTCTACAACCCACACAAGTGGTCAGGTAGTGCAGCTCATCCAGGATGGCACATTAATGCGAGCTGTGGCAAGAAGGTTTGCTGTGTCTGTCAGCGTAGTGTCCAGAGCATGGAGTCGCTACCAGGAGACAGGCCAGTACATCAGGAGACGTGGAGGAGGCCGTAAGAGGGCAACAACCCAGCAGCAGGACCGCAACCTCCGCCTTTGTGCAAGGAGGAGCAGGAGGAGCACTGCCAGAGCCCTGCAAAATTACCTCCAGCAGGCCACAAATGTGCATGTGTCTGCTCAAACGGTCAGAAACAGACTCCATGAGGGTGGTATGAGGGCCCGACGTCCACAGGTGGGAGTTGTGCTTACAGCCCAACACCGTGCAGGACGTTTGGCATTTGCCAGAGAACACCAAGATTGGCAAATTTGCCACTGGCGCCCTGTGCTCTTCACAGATGAAAGCAGGTTCACACTGAGCACATGTGACAGACTTGACAGTCTGAAGACGCCGTGGAGAACGTTCTGCTGCCTGCAACATCCTCCAGCATGACCGGTTTGGCGGTGGGTCAGTCATGGTGTGGGTGGCATTTCTTTGGGGAGGCCGCACAGCCCTCCATGAGCTCGCCAGAGGTAGCCTGACTACCATTAGGTACCGAGATGAGATCCTCAGACCCCTTGTGAGACCATATGCTGGTGCGGCTGGCCCTGGGTTCCTCCTAATGCAAGACAATGCTAGACCTCATGTGGCTGGAGTGTGTCAGGAGTTCCTGCAAGAGGAAGGCATTGATGCTATGGACTGGCCCGCCCATTCCCCAGACCTGAATCCAATTGAGCACATCTGGGACATCATGTCTCGCTTGCACCACAGACTGTCCAGGAGTTGGTGGATGCTTTAGTCCAGGTCTGGGAGGAGATCCCTCAGGAGACCATCCGCCACCTCATCAGGAGCATGCCCAGGCGTTGTAGGGAGGTCATACAGGCACGTGGAGGCCACACACACTACTGAGCCTCATTTGGACTTGTTTTAAGGACATTACATCAAAGCTGGATCAGCTTGTAGTGTGGTTTTCCACTTTAATTTTGAGTGTGACTCCAAATCCAGACCTCCATGGGTTGATACATTTGATTTCCATTGATAAGTTGTGTGTGATTTTGTTGTCAGCACATTCAACTATGTAAAGAAAAGCGTATTTAATAAGAATATTTCATTCATTCAGATCTAGGATGTGTTATTTTAGTGTTCCCTTTATTTTTTTGAGCAGTGTATATTTAGACTCTTTGCTATGAGACTCTTTGCTATGAGAAATTGAGCTCAGGTGCATCTTGTTTCCACTGATCATCCTTGAGATGTTTCTACAACTTGATTGGAGTTTACCTGTGGTAAATGCAATTGATTGGTGATGATTTGGAAAGGAACACACCAGTCTATATAAGGTCCCACAGTTGACAGTGCACGTCAGAGCAAAAACCAAGCGATGAGGTCAAAGAAATTGTCCGTAGAACACAGAGACAGGATTGTGTCGAGGCACATATCTGGGGAAGTGTACCAAAAAATATCTGCAGCATTGAAGGTCCCCAAGAACCAAGTAGCCTCCATCGTTTTTAACTGGAAGAATTTTGGAACCACCAAGACTCTTCCTAGAGCTGACCGCCCGGCCAAACTAAGCAATGGGGGAGAAGGGCCTTGGTCAGGGAGGTTGCCAAGAACCTGATGGTCATCCTGACAGAGCTCCAGAGTTCCTCTGTGGAGATGGGAGAACCTTCAAGAAGGACCACCATCTCTGCAGCATTCCAGCCACTCTGCAGTAAAAAGCACACGACAGCCCACTTAGTGTTTTCCAAAAGGCACCTAAAGGACTCTCAGACCATGAGAAACAAGATTCTCTATCCTGATGAAACCAATATTTAACTATTTGGCCTGAATGCCAAGCATCACATCTGGAGGAAACCTGACATCATCCCTACAGTGAAGCATGTTGGTGGCAACATCATGCCGTGGGGATGTTTGTCAGTGGCAGGGACTGGGAGACTAGTCGGGATCAAGAGAAAGATGAACGGAACAAAGTAAAGAGAGATCCTCCAGAGCGCTCAGGACCTCAGACTGGGGGCGAAGATTCACCTTCCAACGGTACAATGATCCCAAGCACACAGCCATGACAATGCAGGAGTGGCTTAGGGACAAGTCTCTGAATGTCTTTGAGTGGCTCAGCCAGAGCCCGGAATCTTCAGAAAAGACCTGAAAATAGCTGTGCAGTGACGGTTCTCATCCACCCATACAGAGCTTGAGAGGATCTGCAGAGAAGAATGGGAGAAACTCCCCAAATACAGTTGTTGCCAAGCTTGTAGCATCATATCCAAGAAGATTCAAGGCTGTAATCGCTGCCAAAGGTGCCTCAATAAAGTACTGAGTAAAGGGTCTGAATTTTCTGTTTTGTATTTTTTTTAATACATTTGCAAATGTTTTTGCTTTGTCATTATGGGACATTGTGTGTAGAATGATGAGGGAACATGTTGACTTAATCCATTTTAGAATAAGGCTGTAACATAACAAAACAAAACAAACAAAAACTCAAAGGGTCTGAAAACTTTCCGAATGTACTGTAATTGGGATAAATCATAATACATACACTGAGTAAACCAAACTTGAGGAACACCTTTGCCCTCAGAACAGCCTCAATGTGGACTCTACAACGTGTCGAAAGATGTTCCACAGGGATATTGGCCCATGTTGACTCTAATGCTTTCCACAGTTGTGTCAAGTTGGCTGGATGTCCTTTGGGTGGTGGACCATTCTTGGTACACACTGGAAACTGTTTAGTGTGCAGTTCTTGACACAAACCGATGCGCCTGGCACCTACTACCATACCCCGTTCAAAGGCACTTAAATCTTGCCCATTCACCCTCATCCTATGTCATGGAAAGAGAATTTCTGTATATTTCAGTGCAAAACTTTTGAAAAGGTTGAATTAGCTCTTTGTTTTTATTCTGTGTTTAAGTTGGAGCTGGCCGGAGGGTTTTCATGTACTCTCAAAAGTTCCCAAAATATATCTTTGAAAAAGATGAATGTGCTTTAGCTCAGTTCATTTCAATGTCAGAGGTCGCTGAAGGTTTATGCCGACTGACTAGACGGGGGCACAGTCTAGTAAAGGCAATCCATGGTCAATCTTTCTAGCCTGCTATGCATTTAAAACCCACTCCATACCAATCAGGGAAACTATTCAGTTCTGAAATGGAGACTAATGACCCCACTGATGTACAGCACCTATAGGTTTAATAGATGTACAGCACCTATACATTTAATAGATGTACAGCACCTATACATTTAATAGATGTACAGCACCTATACATTTAATAGATGTACAGCACCTATACATTTAATAGATGTACAGCACCTATACATTTAATAGATGTACAGCACCTATACATTTATTAGATGTACAGCACCTATACATTTAATAGATGTACAGCACCTATACATTTAATTAAATGTACAGCACCTATACATTTAATAGATGTACAGCACCTATACATTTAATAGATGTACAGCACCTATAGGTTTAATAGATGTACAGCACCTATACATTTATTAGATGTACAGCACCTATACATTTATTAGATGTACAGCACCTATACATTTAATAGATGTACAGCACCTATACATTTAATAGATGTACAGCACCTATACATTTAATAGATGTACAGCACCTATAGGTGTAATAGATGTACAGCACCTATACATTTAATAGATGTACAGCACCTATACGTTTAATAGATGTACAGCACCTATACGTTTAATAGATGTACAGCACCTATACATTTAATAGATGTACAGCACCTATACGTTTAATAGATGTACAGCACCTATACGTTTAATAGATGTACAGCACCTATACATTTAATAGATGTACAGCACCTATATGTTTAATAGATGTACAGCACCTATACATTTAATAGATGTACAGCACCTATACGTTTAATAGATGTACAGCACCTATACGTTTAATAGATGTACCTATACATTTAATAGATGTACAGCACCTATACGTTTATTAGATGTACAGCACCTATACGTTTATTAGATGTACAGCACCTATACATTTAATAGATGTACAGCACCTATAGGTTTAATAGATGTACAGCACCTATACATTTAATAAACTCCGTCCTCACCTTTTACTCGTGTCCTGTCCATTTTATTCAATGTAATATTCTGTCAGGGACAATTCAACCCAACCATTGTGTCTTTTTCTTATAAGGGGGAATTCATCAAAAATCTTTGGAGAGAAACTCAATAATTAGACATCTCTATTCTCTGATGAAGTTGGTAATGAACTGTGGCTGAAAGAAACAAACGTCATGATTTCGTTCAATAAGACAAAAAAGAAAGTGGAAAACAATTGCCCGAGGCTTTATTCTTAGTTAAGCTCAACCAGAAGAGATATCTTCTCTTAAACTTTGGACCCACTGTGAGGACCAACAGCCGTCCTATCGTTTGCTGTTGCTGCAGTGTGTTATAGCAACCACTTGCTGGGTGTCAGCGGGCAGTGGCTATTGTCACATACTCAACCTGTAGAAACATCTAAAAATTAACAGAAAATAACAGACATAGACACTCTTTTGCACTTGGCCGGCCATCATTCTGGTGTGTTTCCTCTGTAAGACATTTCATCTTTAAGAAATTGCTTTTGTGTCTCTATTTCATAGTCTTCTCAATAACAGTGCTTCAGTGCCATTATTTGAGATGCAGATTGTGACAACTGCCTCTAAGCATGAGATGATTTAGGATTTATATTCGGGTCCCCATTAGCTGTTGAAGGAGCAGCAGCTATTCTTCCCGGGGTCCACACAAAACATACAGAACTCTAAGGGACAAGAACAGCAACACAAATGAAATGTTTGCCTTTGATATTCTTATGTACCGCTGACTCACTGAATCCTCCGGTGTTGTGCCTCTCAATGCTCTCTCAACCAGATGTTCTGCCATTGACAGTTCCAGTCAGACCATATGTGGTGAAAAGCCTGTCCCAGTTCCACTCTCCACTAGCATCTTCCCATTGTGCTGATAACAGTATGTTCATCTCGCTTTTGTGACAACTCAGTATTCACCACACAGCTGCCACTGCCTTACAAGCCTCTCCCGTTTTTATTAAAAACTCTCCCTGGCGTTCAATGATCTCTGTCTGAGGTTGATCTGGGACCAGAATAGATACTGGAAATAAAGAGAGGAGAGAAGAGGTCTTTAAAAAAAGGCTTTTCGTTTCGGTCAAATTTATACACCACATTACTTGTGTTGTTCTATTATTGACGACGTCTTCTTGTTGGAGCTAGCTGGATCAACCCGGTTTTCATTGTTTAGCCAGACTCTCCATAATCGCATTGTTTGCTATGTATATATATTTCCCAGGGTTACATTGTAATGTTGTCAGAGAGGTTTAATGCGTGCCTCTTACGTCAAGTTTTATGTTAATGGTATGCAATGCCCATGGACTTGAGAAGCTGCACTGACTCTTGTACTTTTCAGTTTGAATTGAAAACATGGCTAAAATCTATCCAAACCTGTACACCTGAGTTATCTGTGGTTCCTCATATGTTAGATGACAGTTGATGATAGTGTTGTTGTTGTTAGAAAAATATATTATTGGATGTAATGTATTGGTATGTTGTATTGTTTTAGTGAGTATGTGTATTGTTGTTGTGTAATTGTCCTTAGCTGTCCTGGGACTACGGGTGCAAATGAGTTTTTGGCTAACCCCGGCACATTTACATGGATGTTGCATTATTGTAATATTGATGTTGATTAATGTGCATTGTCGCCTGTTAATAAATAAATCAAATAAATGTTTGGCTATGTGGATATCCTTGGTGTTTATCAGTTCTGTTATTACCCAACACTGCCAGCCTAAAGCACTTTCAACATCTGGTTTGATTGACAGATCGATATGTGTTGTAGACAAGGTGCTGGGACTGACACCTCACATATTAGTGCTGGGCGTGGCAATTTCTCTGCTGCAGTGATGCCAGCTGTGCAGTAGAGGGTCAAAACACACGTAAAGACTGTTTACTCACCTTTTGTGGGGGAAAAAAATGCTTTGAAAGCAAATGGAACCTCAGAATTTATCCATCTTTGTTTTACCACCTCATCACTGAATGATGCATATCTTACATCGTATTACAAAGCACCCTGCTATGTCATCCAACAAGGTTATGAAAAAAATATATATATATTTTTGGGGATTAAAGCTACTGTTTCGCTTACCCAATATATCTTGCGAGCCTTACATTCCTTTTTTTGGGTTGGCTACTACAGCATGAGAACATTTTCCATAATAGATTTGACCAGCCACCATTTTCAGTATTTCAGCTAAGGAAACGCATACAACACTTTCCAGAGGAGGAAAGAGAGAAGAGAGGGATTAAAAAAAGCCTGTTTTGAGAGGGATGAGAGGGAGTCCATCGACTGGAGGAGATATGACTGACACCTCCAAAGACAACCACTCTTGAAGATATCAAAGACTACCACGCCACTTGAAGATATCAAAGACTACCACTCCACTTGAAGATATCAAAGACTACCACGCCACTTGAAGATATCAAAGACTACCACGCCACTTGAAGATATCAAAGACTACCACTCCACTTGAAGATATCAAAGACTACCACGCCACTTGAAGATATCAAAGACAACCACTCCACTTGGCACACAATGGTTGAATCAACATTGTTTTCATGCCATTTCAATGAAATGACGTGGAACCAACGTGGAATAGACATTTAATTGACGTCTGCCTAGTGGGACTTCCATGCCACTCTTTCCTATCTGTGGAGTTCTGACTGTGTTTCATGTCAATGTCTGCCTGCGTGAGAGAGAGAATATGTTTGTTTGAGGATACCCCTCTTTTTTTTAAATGAGAAAAGCAGATTATGCTGGTGGCCTTTAGAGGAAAACCTCAATCTTCCCTTGGAGTGTTCACCAAGGCTTTGACACGCCACATATCATTTGTGATAAAATCCTGTGAGAGAAGGGCCAATGGATGCCTTTTGAATTCAAGGCTCCTATAGTCCTCTGATCCCTCTAATACACTTCCTCTTCCCCTCCCGTCTCGGGTTTCCCTGACACATTAATTCAGTCTCTCTCTCTCTCTCTCTCTCTCTCTCTCTCTCTCTCATCCCACGTTCCTCTTTACCCGTGTGGACCTTTCAGACTAAAACGTTAACCTGCGGTTTTGCCTAATCTGGGAGGTACAGCTGGCTGGAGAGAGGTTGAAGCAAAGGCCAGATAAATAAAATAAATAAAAGCTCTGAATGTGTGTTGAACCAGAGATAGTCCAACTTCACCTGTAAGCATACCTTGGTTGCCGTTACGTCTGGAGAATGTTCATGTCACGTTTGTTATAAGGATCGGACCAAAGCGCAGCGTGGTATGCGTACATTCTTATTTATTAAAAGAATGAACACTGAACAAAATAACAAAACGTGACGCTATACAAATGAGTGCTGACAGGCAACTACACATAGACAAGATCCCACGATCCATATGATTCCCAATCAGAGACAACGATAAACAGCTGTCTCTGATTGAGAACCATATCAGGCCAACTCTAGACATACAAAGACCCTAGACAATACAAAAACTAATGTAACCACCCTCGTCACACCCTGACCTAACCAAAATATAAAGAAAACAGAGATAACTAAGGTCAGGGTGTGACAGTACCCATCCCCCCCAAAGGTGCGGACTCCCGGCCGCAAACCTGAACCTATAGTGGAGGGTCCGGGTGGGCATATACCCTCAGTGGAGGCTCCGGTTCTGGACGCATCCCCCCATCTTTACGCTGATTCCTCCGCCTTTGTAGAACCAGACTGCGGATCATCGCAAGAGGCTCTGGACTGCGGATCATCGCCAGAGGCTCTGGACTGCGGATCCCCGGACTGGGAACCGTCGCCGAAGACCCCGGACTGGGGACCGTCGCCAGAGGTTCCGGACTGTGGACCGTCTCAGGAGATTCCGGACTGTGGACCGTCTCAGGAGTCCGGGACTGTAGACCGACTCAGGAGGTTCCGGACTGTAGACCGTCTCAGGAGGTTCCGGACTGTGAACTGTCGCCGGAAGCTCTGGACTGGGAACTGTCGCCGGAAGCTCTGGACTGGGAACTGTCGCCGGAAGCTCTGGACTGGGAACTGTCGCCGGAAGCTCTGGACTGGGAACTGTAGCCGGAAGCTCTGGACTGTGGAAGCTCACTGGAGGACTGATGCGTGGTACCGGTACATGTGTTACATGTGGCACCGGGCTGAAGAAGAAGTGTCAGGAAATAACATGCTACAATTTGTTAATGGAATATCATCATTTCACTGTCATATAACCACATACTGCTGCAGGGGCATCATGCACCCCAGAATTTTGAGGGGGCACAAAGTACATTAGGATGGCTGGGGGGGTGTTCCCCTGTCTGTCAATTGGAGAATTTAGAGTTTTTCAAACACCTGAAACAGCTTTTTTTCTGCAATCCAGAGCCATAATCATTATGCTTAATTCCATGTTTATTTTTATTTTTATCTAAACATACCTCTTGAGCTGTCTGTATCCTCCTTCTCTGCATCTCAGCAAAAATCTGGGTTAAAGTTTGAAAGATTCAGGACAATTAGTAATTGCTTGTTTTTTGTAGTCTACTAACCTTACCAGCTGGCATGCCACCTAAGATTGTCCTACTTGAGTAAAAGTAAAGATACCTTAATGGAAAAGGACTTATGTAAAAGTGAAAGTCATCCATTAAAATACTACTTGAGGAAAAGTCTTAAAGTATTTAGTATTAAATGTACTTAAGTACAGTGGTGGAAAAAGTACTAAATTGTCATACTTGAGTAAAAGTAAATCAAATTAAACATATTAATCAAACCAGACATAATTTACAAACACTTTATTTGTGTTTATTTAATAATAATAATACATTTTATTTAAAGGGCTTTTCACAACACCCAAAGTCACATTACATACACAATAAAATCAGCAGGATACAAAGTAATACAATCTCATTTTAAATAAGTATATAAAAGAACACTAAACATGAAGACAGTCTGACCATGGAGAACACTAAGCATGATGACAGTCTGACCATGGAGAACACTAAATATGATGACAGTCTGACCATAGAGAACACTAAACATGATGACAGACTAACCATGGAGAACACTAAACATGATGACAGACTGACCATAGAGAACACTAAACATGATGACAGACTGACCATAGAGAATACTAAACATGATGACAGACTGTGTCACGTTCTGACCTCTATTTCCGTTGTTTTGTATTTATTTAGTATGGTCAGGGCGTGAGTTGGGTGGGCAGTCTATGTTTGTTTTTCTATGTTTTGGGGCATTTCTATGTTTTGGGCCTAGTATGGTTCTCAATCAGAGGCAGGTGTCATTAGTTGTCTCTGATTGAGAATCATACTTAGGTAGCCTGGGTTTCACTGTGTGTTGGTGGGTGATTGTTCCTGTCACTGTGTTTGTTGTCACAGGATAGGCTGTATAGGTTTTCACGTTCCGTTTGTTGTTTTGTAGAGTTAAGTTATTTCATGTATCGTTCAGTTTCCATTAATTAAAGAACATGAGTAACCACCACGCTGCTTTTTGGTCCGCTTCTCCTTCTACAGACGAACGTCGTTACAGAATCACCCACCCCAACAGGACCAAGCGGCGTGGTAACGGGCAACAGCAACAGCAGCAGCAGGAGAAGGAACAGAGGCAGCAGCAGCAGGAACAGCAACAGCGAGATCAGGATTTTGGGACATGGGAGCAGAATCTGGACTACACAACTTTGGAGGAGATAGACAGGTGGGCGGTCGACCCAGGGAGAGTGCCGGAGCCCGCTAGGGATTCGATGGAACAGTGCGAGGAAGGTTACAGGCGAATGAGGTTGGCGAAGCAAGCACGGCGGCGCGGACGGAAGCCCGAGAGTCAGCCCCAAAAATGTCTTGGGGGGGGGGAGTGGCAGAGTCAGGGGTCAGACCTGAGCCAACTCCCCCCGTTTATCGTGAGGAGCCAAGGAGGAGCTCAGAACCAGAGCTGGTGTTGGAGGTGAGCGAAGCAGAGACTGTGAAGGAGTTAATGGGGAAATTGGAGGAGAGAGATATGAGGGAATTGCTGGTTTGGTGCATGAGGCACGACATTCGCCTGACGGAGCGTGTCAGGGATTTAATGGCACCGGGGTCAGCTCTCCATACTCATCCTGAGGTGCGTGCGAGGGGTCTGGTGAAGACTGTGCCAGCCTCACGCACCAGGCCTCCTGTGCATCTCCCTAGCCTTGCACGTCCTGTGCCATCTCAGCACTACAGTGCTCCTAGCAGTGCTAACTGTGGCGGGCGTGGTGCTGGTCAGGCACCGTGTTATGCAGTTGTTCGCACGGTGTCCCCAGTACGCGTGCTTAGCCCGGTGCGCTACATCCCAGCTCCCCACATCTGCCGGGCTAGGGTGAAGATCCAGCCAGGGCGGTTGGTGCCAGCCCTGCTCTTAAGATCTCCAGTACGCCTTCACGGCCCGGTCTATCCGTCACCACCTCCACGCACCAGCCCTCCGGTGGCAGCCCCCCGTACCAGGCTGTCTCTCCGGCCCATCCTTACAGGGGCTCCCTCCTCTCCAGCGCTGCCGGAGCCTCCCGCCTGTCCGGCGCCGCTGCCGGAGCCTCCCGCCTGTCCGACGCCGCTGCCGGAGCCTCCCGCCTGTCCGCCGCCGCTGTCGGAGTCTCCCGCCTCTCCGGCGCTACCAGGGCCTTCCTCTTCTCCGGCGCTGCCGGAGTCTCCCGCCTGTTCGGCGCTACGAGAGCTACTCAGTCCAGCGCTGCCGGAGCTTCCCGTCTGCCCAGCGCCAGCTGAGCTTCCCGTCTGCCCAGCGCCAGCTGAGCTTCCCGTCTGCCCAGCGCCAGCTGAGCCTCCCGTCTGCCCAGCGCCGCCCGTCTGCCCAGCGGCGCCAGCGCCGCCCGTCTGCCCAGCGCCGCCAGCGCCGTCCGTCTGCCCAGCGCCGCCAGCGCCGCCCGTCTGCCCAGCGCCGCCAGCGCCGCCCGTCTGCCAGGAGCCGCCAGTGCCGCCCGTCTGCCAGGAGCCGCCAGTGCCGCCCGTCTGCCAGGAGCCGCCAGTGCCGCCCGTCTGCCAGGAGCCGCCAGTGCCGCCAGTCAGCCAGGGGCCGCCAGTGCCGCCAGTCAGCCAGGGGCCGCCAGTCAGCCAGGGGCCGCCAGTGCCGCCAGTCAGCCAGGGGCCGCCAGTCAGCCAGGGGCCGCCAGTGCCGCCAGTCAGCCAGGGGCCGCCAGTAAGCCAGGGGCCGCCAGTGCCGCCAGTCAGCCAGGGGCCGCCAGTAAGCCAGGGGCTGTCAGTGCCGCCAGTCAGCCAGGGGCCGCCAGTAAGCCAGGGGCCGCCAGTGCCGCCAGTCAGCCAGGGGCCGCCCGAGCAGCTGCCCCTCTGTCCAGAGCAGCTGTCGCCCCTCTGTCCAGAGCAGCTGTCGCCCCTCTGTCCCAAGCTGCTGCCGCCCCTCTGTCCCAAGCTGCTGCCGCCCCTCTGTCCCAAGCTGCTGCCGCCCCTCTGTCCCAAGCTGCTGCCGCCCCTCTGTCCCGAGCAGCCGCCCCTCTGTCCCGAGCAGCCGCCCCTCTGTCCCGAGCAGCCGCCCCTCTGTCCCGAGCAGCCGCCCCTCTGTCCCGAGCAGCCGCCCCTCTGTCCCGAGCAGCCGCCCCTCTGTCCCGAGCAGCTGCTTCACCTCTGTCCCAAGCAGCCCCTCTGTCCAGTGGGGTCATTGAGAGGGGTGGCCATGGTGAGTAAGCCACGGAGGCGGACAATAAGGCGGACTAAGACAATGGTGAAGTGGGGTCCGCGTCCCGCGCCAGAGCCGCCACCGCGGACAGACGCCCACCCAGACCCTCCCCTATAGGTTAAGGTTTTGCGGCCGGAGTCCGCACCTTTGGGGGGGGGGGTACTGTCACGTTCTGACCTCTATTTCCGTTGTTTTGTATTTATTTAGTATGGTCAGGGCGTGAGTTGGGTGGGCAGTCTATGTTTGTTTTTCTATGTTTTGGGGCATTTCTATGTTTTGGGCCTAGTATGGTTCTCAATCAGAGGCAGGTGTCATTAGTTGTCTCTGATTGAGAATCATACTTAGGTAGCCTGGGTTTCACTGTGTGTTGGTGGGTGATTGTTCCTGTCACTGTGTTTGTTGTCACAGGATAGGCTGTATAGGTTTTCACGTTCCGTTTGTTGTTTTGTAGAGTTAAGTTATTTCATGTATCGTTCAGTTTCCATTAATTAAAGAACATGAGTAACCACCACGCTGCTTTTTGGTCCGCTTCTCCTTCTACAGACGAACGTCGTTACAGACTGACCATGGAGAACACTAAACATGGTGACAGACTGACCATGGAGAACACTAAACATGATGACAGACTGACCATGGAGAACACTAAGCATGATGACAGACTGACCATAGAGAATACTAAACATGATGACAGACTGACCATGGAGAACACTAAACATGATGACAGACTGACCATGGAGAACACTAAACATGATGACAGACTGACCATGGAGAACACTAAACATGATGACAGACTGACCATGGAGAACACTAAACATGATGACAGACTGACCATGGAGAACAGTTAACATGATGACAGACTGACCATGGAGAATACTAAACATGATGACAGACTGACCATAGAGAATACTAAAAATGGTGACAGACTAACCAGGAAGTGAACTAGACAGAGGTTAAAGCTAAGACAACAGAATATGTGTAAGCCTGTGTGAAGAGGTGTGTCTTTAGTGTGGACTAGAATATCTGTATGGATTGTGAGGTTCTGACATGGAGAGGGAGGGAGTTCCAGAGTTGGGGAGCTGCACTGCTAAAAGCCCCGTCTCCCATGGAGTGGAGGCTGGTGAGAGGGAGGGTGAGGAGGCCAGTGTCAGAGGAGCGCAGTGAACAGGTGGGAGTGTAGGGGTGCAGGAGGTTAGTAAGGTATGTGGGCGCCAGTCCATTGAGTGCTTTGTAGTTAAGCATGAACAATTTACAAGCATTTCACTACACCCACAATAACATATGCTAAACACATGTATGTGACCAATAACATTTGATTTAAAGATGCTCCTGTATTGAACTGGGAGCCAGTGGAGTTTGATGAGGGTGGGGGTGATGTGGTCCCAAGGTCTATTATTGCTGTCCTGTCTGAGCATTTAAAGTACTTTTGGGTGTCAGTGAAAATGTATGCAGTAGTGTTGCGTGGGTAAAATCACTGGGGAGTGAGTAAAAAAATACATATTCCAACCTCTGTTGTGATGATTGTGTTGTTTGCTCTATAACCCATTTGTTTATACACCACCATGACATACAATAAGGCTGTGACAACAAAAATACAACTATCACACAGTGGCAGAATAAATTAAACTACACATACATTTGTTTCATCACAAAACCAGACAGCAACATCTATCCTGTGAAGTCCACAAAGTAAATATTGCATGTAACAAACAGTTATATGACCTGCAGCATGGTTAAGCAAGTTAGTGTTTTCAACGGTTTACGAATTAACTACTGATTTAGAACCACAGAGTTACCTCAAGTCAGCACAAAAACAACAGGAGCCCTGCCTCCGCTGTTCCAGAACCATTTCCACTTGCCAAATATGTATTAAATGTGTATTAAACTAAGCCATATATGCTTAGTTTAATACACTGAAAACAAACTTAAAGATGCCAAACGCTATTTAGTCCAATCAATGTTGCTAAATATCATGTGGATGTCCATGGTACTGATTTCTGCGTGTGTGTGTGTGTGTGTGTGTGTGTGTGTGTGTGTGTGTGTGTGTGTGTGTGTGTGTGTGTGTGTGTGTGTGTGTGTGTGTGTGTGTGTGTGTGTGTTGTGTGAGTGTGAGTGTGTGTGTGTGTGTGTGTGTGTGTGAGTAAGTAAGTAAAACAAAAAATGTTGACTCACCCTTTTCTAAAACAATTCAATTTTTTATTTCACCTTTATTTAACCAGGTAAGCTAGTTGAGAACAAGTTCTCATTTACAATTGCGACCTGGCCAAGATAAAGCAAAGCAGTGTGACACAAACAATAACACAGAGTTACACATGGAATAAACAAACGTACAGTCAATAACACCATAGAAAAAAAGAAAGTCTATATACAGTGTGTGCAAATGGCGTGAGGAGGTAGGGCAATAGATAGGCCACAGTAGCAAAGTAATTACAATTTAGAAAATTAACATTGGAGTGATAGATGAGCAGATGATGATGTGCAAGTAGAAATACTGGTGTGCAAAAGAGCAGAAAGTAAATATGGGAATGAGGTAGGTAGATTGGGTGGGCTATTTACAGATGGGCTATGTACAGCTGCAGCGATCGGTTAGCTGCTCAGATATCTGATGTTTAAAGTTAGTAAGGGAAATATAAGTCTCCAGCTTCAGCAATTTTTGCAAATCATTCCAGTCATTGGCAGCAGAGAACTGGAAGGAAAGGCGGCCAAAGGAGGTGTTGGCTTTGGGGATAACCAGTGAGATATACCTGCTGGAGCGCGTGCTACGGGTGGGTGTTGTTATCGTGACCAGTGAGCTGAAGGCGGAGCTTTACCTAACATCGGGCCAGTGGGTCTGGCGACGAATATGTAGAGAGGGCCAGCCGACTAGAGCATACAGGTCGCAGTGGTGGGTGGTATAAGGGGCTTTGGTAACAAAATGGATGGCACTGTGATAGACTGCATCCAGTTTGCTGAGTAGAATATTGGAAGCTATTTTGTAAATGACATCACCGAAGTCGAGGATCGGTAGGATAGTCCGTTTTAAGAGGGTATGTTTGGCGGCGTGAGTGAAGGAGGCTTTGTTGCGAAATAGGAAGCCGATTCTATATTTAATTTTGGATTGGAGATGTTTAATATGAGTCTGGAAGGAGAGTTTAAAGTCTAGCCAGACACCTAGGTATTTGTAGTTGTCCACATATTCTAAGTTAGAACCGTCCAGAGTAGTGATGCTAGCGAACGGTTGAAAAGCATGCATTTGGTTTGTCTAGTGTTAAAGAGCAGTTGGAGGCCACGGAATGAGTGTTGTATGGCATTGAAGCTCATTTGGAGGTTAGTTAACACAGTGTCCAAAGAAAGGCCAGATGTATACAGAATGGTATCGTCTGTGTAGAGGTGGATCAGGGAATCACCAGCAGCAAGAGAGATATCATTGATATACACAGAGAAAAGAGTCGGCCTATAGAGACTGCCAGAGGTCCGGACAACAGGCCCTCCGATTTGACACACTGAACTCTGTCTGAGACGTAGTTGGTGAACCAAGCGAGGCAGTCATTTCAGAAACCAAGGCTGTTGAGTCTGCCAATAAGAATACGGTGATTGACCGAGTCGAAAGCCTTGGCCAGGTCGATGAAGACAGCTACACAGTACTGTCTTTTATCGATGGCGGTTATGATATCATTTAGTACCTTGAGCGTGGCTAAGGTGCACCCGTGATCAGCTCGGAATCCAGGTTGCACAGCGGAGAAGGTACGGTGGGATTCGAAATGGTCATTGATCTGTTTATTAACTTGGCTTTCAAAGACTTTAGAAAGCAGGGCAGGATGGATATAGGTCTGTAACAGTTTGGGTCTAGAGTGTCACCCCATTTGAAGAGGGGGATGACCGCGGCAGCTTTCCAATCTTTAGGGATCTCGGACGATACGAAAGAGAGGTTGAACAGACTAGTAATAGGGGTTACAACAATGGCGGCGGATCATTTTAGAAAGAGAGGGTCCAGATTGTCTAGCCCAGCTGATTTGTATGGGTCCAGGTTTTGCAGCTCTTTCAGAACATCTGCTATCTGGATTTGGGTGAAGGAGAACTTGATTACTAGTTGAATGCCAATGCCATCCTCCTCTCTTCATGTTGGCTAAATGGTCTTTGGCTCTGTCATACTTTTAGTTTTTGTTGTCATAGGCTACCTAGCTAAAATGTCTGCTAGCCTAAGTTCCTCTCATGGGCAACAATGCATCAGGTAAGTTAGCTAGCTAGTTAACATGAGCCTACTAGCCTACATATTGAACTTCAATCATCTCAGGCCAGTGGCACAACATATGCATTTCTGGTTAGATCAGAATCACTGTCATAATCATTGACCTGTACAGAGAATTAAGTCAACTGCAGGATATCAACACAAGCAGAGCAGAAACAGACATGTTTTTCTGACAATTACATTTTGCTTAGGAAGGGGGGGGTGGTGGTTTGCTGCACCAGGTCAACCCATAGCTGAGATCAGCTCAATGCTGATTGGCTAATTATATCATTTTTTTTTATCAATGAGCCCAAAACCTTGCTGGCATCTATCAATCAAATGCTACGGCGGCACCATGTCCTACTCTTTTGGTCCAGACAGCATCAGATACATGGGCTACACATTCAGAGACAGAGGGAATGGTATCTATGGTGAGATTCAGCCACATGTGAATTGTTGGGAAATTATGAAAGAACAGAGATGGATGAAACAATTTTTTATTGCTCAAATATTTGGGGACTGAATGTATGGGAGTAAAGATTATTATTATTCATTTATTTGTATTCTTTAGGAATGTCGTGGAGCAAAAGTTAAAGTTGTCATAAAAATATACTGTATATAAATAGTAAAATACAGCTACTCCAAAAAAAAAGACTTAATTAAGTAGTACATCAAAGTACTTTTACTTAGTTACTTTACACAACTGGTTACATAGTATTGAAGTCAGGGAATGGAAGGTGGAATGATGGATCAAGGACTTACGTCGATGGCATTGATAGAGGAGGTACTTCAGGCATGGATGGTCATGCAGAATGAAACTGGTCAGAGTCAGTAAGCAGTCAGTGAGCAGTAAAATGACCGGAACACTGACGTTGGGGTCAGCAGAGGCTCTGCAGCGCACTCTGCTAACCCCAACGTCAGTGCTCCGGTCATTTTAGCCTGATGGTTAGCTAACTAGCTGTCAAGTTACTCCTCACCACTAAATCTGTGGGGATGCTACTGCTGTCACAGACGCAGTAAGCTCCCCACAGATAATTAACAGTCAAGATTATCTTCACTAGAACAAGCCAACTCTGTATGCAGTCCTTTACTTCAGGCTTCTCATGAAGCTGCCCACTGGGCACACACTGGTTGAATCAATGTTGTTTCCACATCATTTCAATTAAATTAAGTTGAACCAATGTCAAATAGAGGTTGAATTGACGTCTGTCCCCAGTGGGCAGTGTTGTGGCGTTCAAATCCAAACAGTTCAAACTGTTACGGCTTTCACTGGTGGAATGACCGGACCAAGGTGCAGCATGGTAGGCGTATATCGTTATTTTTATTGATGACACCAAAAGCCAAATAACAACGACAAAAACGAAAGTGCACAGTTCTGTAAGGCAAAATAAACTATACAGAAAACAAGATCTCACAAAACCCAAAAGGAAAATGACAACTTATACAGTGGGGCAAAAAAGTATTTAGTCAGCCACCAATTGTGCAAGTTCTCCCACTTAAAAAGATGAGAGAGGCCTGTAATTTTCATCATAGGTACACTTCAACTATGACAGACAAAATGAGATTTTCTTTTCTCCAGAAAATCACATTGTAGGATTTATAATGAATTTATTTGCAAATTATGGTGGAAAATAAGTATTTGGTCAATAACAAAAGTTTATCTCAATACTTTGCTATGTACCCTTTGTTGGCAATGACAGAGGTCAAACGTCAAATTCCTCCATGCAGATCTCCTCTAGAGCAGTGATGTTTTGGGGCTGTTGCTGGGCAACACGGACTTGCAACTCCCTCCAAAGATTTTCTATGGGGTTGAGATCTGGAGACTGGCTTGGCCACTCCAGGACCTTGAAATGCTTCTTACGAAGCCAGTCCTTCGTTGCCCGGGCGGTGTGTTTGGGATCATTGTCATGCTGAAAACCCAGCCACGTTTCATCTTCAATGCCCTTGCTGATGGAAGGAGGTTTTCACTCAAAATCTCACGATACATGGCCCCATTCATTCTTTCCTTTACACGGATCAGTTGTCCTGGTCCCTTTGCAGAAAAACAGCCCCAAAGCATGATGTTTCCACCCCCATGCTTCACAGTAGGTATGGTGTTCTTTGGATGCAACTCAGCATTCTTTGTCCTCCAAACACGACAAGTTGAGTTTTTACCAAAAAGTTATATTTTGGTTTCATCTGACCATATGACATTCTCCCAATCTTCTTCTGGATCATCCAAATGCTCTCTAGCAAACTTCAGACGGGCCTGGACATGTACTGGCTTAAGCAGGGGGACACGTCTGGCACTGCAGGATTTGAGTCCCTGGCGGCGTAGTGTTACTGATGGTAGGCTTTGTTACTTTGGTCCCAGCTCTCTGCAGGTCATTCACTAGGTCCCCCCGTGTGGTTCTGGGATTTTTGCTCACCGTTCTTGTGATCATTTTGACCCCACGGGGTGAGATCTTGCGTGGAGCCCAAGATCGAGGGAGATTATCAGTGGTCTTGTATGTCTTCCATTTCCTAATAATTGCTCCCACAGTTGATTTATTTTTCTCCAGCCTGGTGCAGGTCTACAATTTTGTTTCTGGTGTCCTTTGACAGCTCTTTGGTCTTGGCCATAGTGGAGTTTGGAGTGTGACTGTTTGAGGTTGTGGACAGAAGTATTTTATACTGATAACAAGTTCAAACAGGTGCCATTAATACAGGTAACGAGTGGAGGACAGAGGAGCCTCTTAAAGAAGAAGTTACAGGTCTGTGAGAGCCAGAAATCTTACTTGTTTGTAGGTGACCAAATATTTATTTTCCACTCTAATTTGCAAATAAATTCATAAAAAATCCTGCAATGTGATTTTCTGGATTTTTTCTCTCTCATTTTGTCTGTCATAGTTCAAGAGTACCTATGATGAAAATTACAGGCCTCTCTCATCTTTTTAAGTGGGAGAACTTGCACAATTGGTGGCTGACTAAATACTTTTTTGCCCCACTGTATATGATCTCCAATCAGAGACAACGATAGACAGCTGCTTCTGATTGGGAACAATACTCAGCCCAAAACACAAAGAAATAGAAAACATAGATTTTCCCACACGAGTCACACCCTGACCTAACCAAACATAGAGAATAGTAAGGATCTCTAAGATCAGGGCGTGACACAAACAGTCCAAAGCAAGACAACATCAGTCTTGAATCACTGTCGAGATGACCCATTACAACAAATTCAAAAGAGCAATCAAAAACAAAAACACTTATAAACAACAAAATCGTAATAAATATGCCAAAAAATATTGGAGCGATCTGCCATTATCCTCCATGTTACACGGAACCCAAACCGGCTGCGTGCATGCGCCATCGTGCGCTATCATGCATAAATACATTTTGTCCCCCTACACCAAACGCGACCACGACACGCAGGTTAAAATATCAAATCAATCTGAACCAATTACATTAATTTGGGGACAGGTCGAAAAGCATTAAACATGTATGGCAATTTAGCTAGTTAGCTTGCACTTGCTAGCTAATTTGTCCTATTTAGCTAGCTTGCTGTTGCTAGCTAATTTGTCCTGGGATATAAACATTGTGTTGCTATATTACCTGAAATGCACAAGGTCTTCTACTCCGACAATTAATCCACACATAAAACGGCCAACTGAATCGTTTCTAGTCATCTCTCCTCCTTCCAGGCTTTTTCATCTTTGAACTTATATGGTGATTGGCATCTACACTTTTACCACGACAACAGGCAAAACATTTCGTCTTTCAATCACCCACGTGGGTATAACCAATGAGGAGATGGCACGTGGGTACCTGCTTCTATAAACCAATGAGGAGATGGGAGAGGCAGGACTTGCAGCGCGATCTGCATCAGAAATAGAAATGACTTCTATTTTAGCCCTTGGTGTAGCCGACTCTCGTTGGCGCGCGCGACAGTGTGTGTTCAATAATTGAATAACATGGATTTCTACATTTATTTTGCGACGCTCGGGCACGTGACGTGTCCGGTCTGGTCAGCATGTTATTACTTTCTTTGTGTGTTGTTTTTAAGAGGTTGATTTTTACAGATTTGTTAGACTCGCCATACACACGTAATTTGCCCTTATTATATTGACTCATATAGTTAAAAACACCCAGTTAATGGGGATTTTCAGGCGTGCTGTAAACCAAACCCTTTATTGCATTTTCTATGTTAATTAGTCCCACGGTTAGTTTAAAGCATCACAGCAATTATGGAAATGACCACTAAGCACTTAACACCTGCCCATGGCTTTATAACCATGATTAGAAATAGATCTGATTTCAGCATCAACAGCTGGGAATTATAGAATTGTGGTTAAACATGGGGGATGTTTAGACCCAGGGATATGGATCATTTTAGGTTCTCTTAGGTTTAGTTTTGTTGAGAAAGAGTTCCAATATCCCAGTGATCGCTTTGATGTTTTCATAAAAAAATCAGCATCTCAGCAAAAGCCATGCACATGGTTTAAACCTTAAAGCCATCTGTGAAAAAAGATCCATAGAGACGTCCTAACCAATAGAGAAGAGAGGGCACCTGGAGTTATAAAGCATTCAGTAGCTCTGTTGGCACTGGTCAGGGGTCATGGGTTCAGGCAGGTGGGAATCTATCTACCCAGCAGGCTTAGAGTCACTGGCCATCTAGTCCCTGCTCCCCAACCTACTTCTACTATTCATCACCTTCCTCCTCTGTCATGGTGTAGCCCCAACCCAACTCCCTTCTCCACAGACATTGCATAATCCCTTCACTACGTGAGCTGGAACTGGAAGTGAGTTTGGATTCTATCCATTTTCTTCCTGTTCCGGCTTTAACATTCCATCCTTTAATTAATGGAATTATGAGAGAGTCACAAAGTATGACTCAATAGCTACAGCAGTGCTGACGCGGAGATGTACAACATTGGCCCCATAACAAATGCAGATAACTTCTAAGGAGTCCAAAGAGAAGGGTACAAGTATTCAACATAAGATCAACTGTGGAAAGTCAGATTAGGCTTTGCAAGACACTATGAATATATACAGTACCAGTCAAACGCTTGGACACACCTACTCATTCAAGAGTTTTTCTTTATTTTGAATTTTTTTTGTTGTTGATTACTACATGATTCCATATGTGTTATTTCATAGTTTTGATGTCTTCACTGTTATTCTACAATGTAGAAAATAGTAAAAATAAAGAAAAATCGTTGAATGAGTAGGTGTGTCCAAACTTTTGACTGGTACTGTTTAAATACTGAACAAGAATATCAACGCAAAATGAAACAATTTCAATGATTTTACTGAGTCACAGTTCATAGATGGAAATGAGTCAATTGAAATTAATTAATTAGGCCCTAATCTATGGATTTCACATGACTGGACAAGGGCGCACACATGTTTAGGACTGGGAGGGCACCCAGTGGTGAGCCAGGCCCAGCCAATCAGAATGATTTTTTCCCTGAAAAGGGCTTTATTACAGACAGAAATACTCCTCAGTTTCATCAGCTGTCCGGGTGGCTGGTCTCAGAAGATCCCGCAGGTGAAGAAGCCGGATATGGAGACCCTGGGATAGTATGTTTACACATGGTTACACACAACCTCTACGGGACCAGTGTATGTCGTGTGTGTGTGTGTGTGTGTGTGTGTGTGTGTGTGTGTGTGTGTGTGTGTGTGTGTGTGTGTGTGTGTGTGTGTGTGTGTGTGTGTGTGTGTGTGTGTGTGTGTGTGTGTGTGAGTGTGCGTGTCCCCCTGCGGGACGCTTGAGCTAAAGTAGGCTAATATGATTAGCATGAGGTGAGGTTGTAAGTAACAAAAGCATTTCCTTAAATTCTAGTTAATCTAACTGCACTGTCCAATTGTTATTATTATGTTTTACCTTTATTTAACTAGGCAAGTCAGTTAAGAACGAATTCTTATTTTCAATGATGGCTTTGGGACAGTGGGTTAACTGCCTTGCTCATGGGCATAATGACAGATTTTTACCTTGTCAGCACAGGGATTTGATCTTGCAACCTTATAGTTACTAGTCCAACACTCTAACCACTAGGCTACCTGCCACCCAATTTACAGTAGCTAGTACAGTGAAATAATACCATGCTATTGTTTGAGCAGAGTGCACAATTATGATCTTGAAAATGTATTAATAAACCAATTAGGCACATTTGGGCAGTCTGGATACAACATTTTGAACAGATATGCAATGGTTCATTGGATCAGTCTAACACTTTGCACATACACTGCTGCCATCAAGTGGCTAAATTACGCCTGTGCTGGAATAATACATTATGGCCTTTCTCTTGGATTTCAAAGATGATGGTACAAACAAACAAAAAATGTTTCTTTGTATTATGTTTTACCAGATCGAATGTGTTATATTCTCCTACATTTCCACAAACTTCAAAGTGTTTCCTTTCAAATGCTATCACGAATATGCATATCCTTGCTTCAGGTCCTGAGCTACAGGCAGTTAGATTTGGGTATGTCATTTGAAGCGAAAATTTAAAAAAAGGGTCAGATCCTTAAGAGGTTTTAAGGCCGGTTGGACGTACTGCCAAATTCTCTAAAATTACATTGTAGAGCTTAGCTTATATAGAGAAATGAACATTCAATTCTCTGGCAACAGCTCTGGTGGACAATCCTGCAGTCAGCATGCCAAATGCACACTCCCTCAAAACTTGAGACATCTGTGGCATTGTCTTGTGTGACAAAACTGCACATTTTAGAGTGGCCCTTATTGCCCCCAGCACAAGGTGCACCTGTGTAATGAGTATGCTGTATTACTCAGATCGAGGTAGAATATTTTCCAAGAGAATAACTCATTTTCAGTAGAAAGTTGTATATGGCTTAGAATTATTATCTGATTTTCTAATTTAATTTAATTTAAATCAGCTTTTATTACAGGATAAGAGTGCATGTGTCTTTGAAGAATGGTGCTGGAATGTACTGCAGACGTTTTACGGGCTCCTGAACAATTCTGCTATTGTGTGTGTTTTTTTGCGCGGATCTTTACTTTTTTGGACATAATGTTTCCATCATCGTTTCCTATGAGCAATAAAAGCTTCTGGACATCAGAACTGCGACTACTAACCTCAATTTGGATTAGGAATTATACTTCAATGAGTCAGTGGCATAGGACATGCTGCTCACCCCAGACCAGGCCCTAATCCCCGACACTCGGAAGAGAAAGACAACACCGATATAGAGGCCGACGTGCGGGTACCCTGATGAAACTACGGCAGCGAGTAAATCCTTTGCCTCTACCCTCTGTTCTATTGGCGAATGTACAATCACTGGAGAACAAACTGGATTAGCTCTGTTCGAGACTATCCCACCAATGCGACCTGAAGAACTGTAATAACCTATATTTCTCGGAAACTTGACTGTTTTTTTTATGCATCGGCAGGACAGAACGGCAGCGTCGGGTAAGCTATAACCCTGACATTTTTTGAGGGCTGGTCATGGCTCACATCAACACCACCATCCCAGACACCCTGGTGCCACACAAATTCACATACCGCCCCAACAGATCCACAGATGACGCAATCTCTATTGCACCACACGCTGCCTTTTTCCACTTGGACAAAAGGAACACCTACATAAGAATGCTGTTCATTGACTACAGCTCAGCGTTCAACACCATAGTGCCCGCACACGACTCCATCACCATCATTAAGTCCACCGACGACACAACGGTGGTAAACCTGATCACCGACCACGATGAGACAGTCTATAGGCAGGAGTTCAGAGACCTGGCCAGAACAACAACCTTTCCCTCTACATCATCAAAACAAAGGAGCTGATTGTGGACTACAGGAAACGGAGGGCCGAGCACACCCCCATCGATGGGGCTATAGTGGAGTGGGTCGGGAGCATCCAGTTCCTTGGTGTCCACATCACTAAGGATCTATCGTTGTCATAACACACCAACACATTCGTGAAAGGGGCACAACAATGCATCTTCCCCCTCAGTGAACTGAAAAGATATTGCAGAAAGTTCTACAGCTGCATCATTGAGAGCATCTTGACTGACCTTTTGGTATGGCGGCAGGGTAGCCTAGTGGTTAGAGCGTTGGACTAGTAACCGGAATCTGTCGTTCTGCCCCTGAACAGGCAGTTAACCCACTGTTCCTTGGCCTTCATTGAAAATAAGAATTTGTTCTTAACTGACTTTCCAAGTTAAATAAAGGTAAAATAGAAAATAAATGGCAACTGCTTGGTATCTGACCGCTACAGAGGGTAGTGCTGACGGCCCAGTACAACACTGGGGCCGACCTCCCTGCCACCCAGGACCTCTATACCAGGCGGTGTCAGAGGAAGTATGGAATCAACAGAACCCTGAACAGCTTCTACCCCCAAGCCATAAGATTACTAAATAGTTATTCCAGGTAGCTATTTGGTTAACTATTTAACTATCTACATGGATCACTGTTTTGACTCACATACCCCAGGAATACGATGGGAAGGCTGCGAACTGTTACTGTTTACTATCTGTCACTTTATGTCTAGTTCTATGTACATATCTACCTCAATTACCTTGTTTCACTGCACATTGACTCTCTACTGGTGTCCCTGGTACATAGATCATTACTCATTGTGTATCTCAGTGGTTCGCAAACTGTTTGGCCGGGGAATTTTGTTATGGGCCTGCGCTACAGACAGCTATATCAGTCTGCTAATACAGGAATAGTCAAGGCCCAGTGCACTACTTCAGTGAACAAATTTTTTTGGGTCAATTATTTTTTATTTTTTTTAATTAATATATACTGTATATAGCAATACAAAATAAAAAATAAAATAAATAAAAATGTTCACTGAAGTAGTGCACTGGGCCTTGACTAGTTGTCATGACTTCCGCCGAAGTCGGTCCCTGTCCTTGTTTGGACGGCGGTCGACGTCACCGACCTTCTAGCCATTGCCAATCCACTTTGCATTTTCCATTGGTTTTGTCTTGTCTTCCATCACACCTGGTTCCAATTCCATCAATTACATGTTGTGTATTTAACCCTCTGTTCCCCCCCATGTCCTGTCCATAATTGTTTGTTGTCGTGCTTGTGCACGTTATTGCTGGTGTGTACTGGGTTTTGTTTGATCCGTTTTTTGTTTTGATTCTGTTTACGGTGGTTTCTGGTTATTAAACTAAACCGTTGTAAATCAGTTTCCGCTCTCCTGCGCCTGACTTCTCTGCCGCCAGTAGCATCGCATTACACTAGTCCTGCATTAGCGGACTGATAACCCTGGAATGTGTCCAAATGGTTTGACTGGTACAGTGTTTAAAATGTCAATGTTTGTAGGGTATGCGACAGCATAGGTGCTGAGGTGCTGACCTCTACTTCCTGCTGCTTCCTGCAGCACCTCTACTTCCTGCAGCTTCCTGCAGCACCTCTACTTCCTGCTGCTTCCTGCAGCACCTCTACCTCCTGCTGCTTCCTGCAGCACCTCTACTTCCTGCTGCTTCCTGCAGCACTTCTACTTCCTGCTGCTAATTCCACACCTGTTTTTTACAAGGCACGTGAAGAACAAAATGTGATTGGATATGAAAGTGCCTGGCAAGAGGAAAAATACAAATGTTTGGGGAACATTTCAGCAAGAGGGAGTGATTGCAGCTTATGATCTGCCTATGATTAGCCTATGATAAAGCCTATGATCAGCCTATGATCTGCCTATGATAAAGCCTATGACCAGCCTATGATCAGCCTATGATAAAGCCTATGACCAGCCTATGATCAGCCTATGATAAAGCATATGATCAGTCTATGACCAGCCTATGATCAGTCTATGACCAGCCTATGATCAGCCTATGATCTGCCTATGATTAGCCTATGATAAAGCCTATGATCAGCCTATGATCTGCCTATGATTAGCCTATGATAAAGCCTATGATCAGCCTATGATCAGCCTATGATAAAGCATATGATCAGTCTATGACCAGCCTATGATCAGCCTATGATAAAGCATATGATCAGTCTATGACCAGCCTATGATCAGTCTATGACCAGCCTATGATCAGCCTATGATCTGCCTATGATTAGCCTATGATAAAGCCTATGATCTGCCTATGATTAGCCTATGATAAAGCCTATGATCAGCCTATGATCTGCCTATGATTAGGCTATGATAAAGCCTATGATCAGCCTATGATCAGCCCATGATAAAGCATATGATCAGTCTATGACCAGCCTATGATCAGCCTATGATAAAGCATATGATCAGTCTATGACCAGCCTATGGTCAGCCTATGCTTTTTCATATAAATCCATTATTTGCCACATCATTGCCTTTAATTACATGTTCCCTCATCCGTGAAATGGAACTTAGCCGTTGACCATCATTTTGACAGCCTGTCTGAATTGGGAATCATATTCTCATTTATTCTTCATGATTTAGACTGTAATTTGGTCATTAATGCCCCATGCTTTATTCACTTATTTAAACTATAGTATTTTTTTCATGTGAGTTAGACTTAATTTAGTCAGAAGTGTACGTTGAGTGATAGATTAAGTTTTAATGTCACGTACACAAGTACAGTGAAATGTCTTTCTTGCAGCTCTAAACCCAACAACACAGTAATCAATAACAATGTAATACTAAAAAATAACAAGTTAGAACAAAAGCATAAAAAAATCTGAAATAAGAAGAACACGATAAAGTAAGTAAGGATACTATACAGAGTCAGTTCTAGTACCATAATTATAATGTGCAGGGATACTGGAGTGACAGAGATAGATATGTATTGGGGTAAGGTGACTAGGCATCAAGTTATATAATAAACAGACTAGCAGCAGCGTATGTGATGATTGTATATGAGTGGGTGTGTGTGTAGAGTCAGTATAAATGTATGTGCATATTATGTGTGTGTGAGCAAATAATGGAGTGAGTGTTTGTGTGTGTTGAAGTGTCAGTGTGCGTGAGTGTGTAGGGTGTGCATAGGGTAGGGTGTGCATTGTGAGCGTAGCCATTTCTAAGCTATTTAGTAGTCTTATTGCTTGGGGATAGAAGTTGTTCAGGAGCCTGTTGATGTCAGACTTGATGCACCGGTACCGCGGAAGCAGAGAGAACAGTCTATGGCTTAGGTGGCTGGAGTCTTTAATGATTTTCCACGTTCATCGTTGCTTAGCGTTCATCGTTGCTTAGCATTAATCCCTTCCCTCTACTCCCTTGCCGTTGGCTCTGGTCTTTGTGTAAGCAGCTAGATAGTTATGAAGGTTAGCGGCTAAGAGTCTGCTATGGGGACAGCAGTTGTGCGGCTGCAAAGGAATAAACCAGCTGCTTTTTTAATTGAACTGTAAAGGCCACAATGCTACATCCACCTAAAACGTTACCGTTGTGAGGCTGTGTCTCGGAAGATTTTATGCTTCTGGTCTTCACCTGAATGAGGGCAGAACACCCTGCTATGCTGACAACTCTGCCAAAGCTCACACAGACCGTTGAGACTTTGGGATTTGGGGATTTTATTTTTTATATCTTTATCTCTCCACCTCCACCTCAATATCCCCCTCTCTCTTTCTCCCATGCTCTCGCTCTCTCTTTTCTCTCTTTCTCTCTCTCTCTTTCTCTCCATTTCTCTCTCTCTCTCTCTCTCTCTCTTTCTCTCTCTTTATCTCTCGCTCTCTCCCTTTCTCTCTCTCTCTCTCTCTCTCTTTTTTCTCTCTCTCTCTCTCTCTCTCTCTCTCTCTCTCTCTCTCTCTCGCTCACCCTTTCTTTCTCTCTCGCTCTATCTCTCTCTCTCTCTCACCCTCTCTCTCTCTTTCTTTCTTTCTTTCTTTCTTTCTTTCTTTCTTTCTCTCTTTCTCTCTCTTTCTCTTTTCATTAAATTATACATAATTCATATCTCCTTCATTATAAGGCCCTTCCCTTTGGCTGTGGTAAGTGTCAGTTGTAATCATAGTAATGACAAAGTAAAAGAAAGAGAGATGGAAAACTTTCTCCGTAACGTCTGATGAATAAAGATGTGCTTTTAGGGAATGATTTTGAAAGAATAATGGCTTGGCTGTGAGCATGGAAAATGGGTGCAAATCAACCAAAAAAAGTTGAACAAATGGGCAACCATTGTTAAAGTCTACCTTGGTTCTTTAGTCGTACCATGTCAAAACAATGCTATTGCTGAGACGAAGCTCTCTAAGAAATATTGCTAGTGCTCGTTCCAAGCAAGAGACAACACAACTGTGTGTTTTTTAATTATATTCAAAGTGCATGTCTCATCACTGGAAATATGACTTTCAGGCGATGTCCGTTTGGGAAATGAATGGTAGACGTAATGTGACGAGGTTATCAGATCCCACTGTCAATTTCAAAATGCTAAATAGAAAATATATTGCATCTATTGCCTTAGAAGAACAGGATATAAAACATGTCAACAACAAGGGAAAGGGGACTCTTCAAACTGCATTCTATGCTCCCGTGTGAATTTTGAAATGCTTGAAACGTTTTCTAATAAATTCACATGGGACCATAGAAATCAATGTGTCCCTTTTTTTCATCTCGTTCAAATTGCTCGCATAACACACCAATAATTGTTGTCATGGATGCACAAAATGCATTTGACAGAATCGAATGGCGCTTTCTGTTCCGAACTCGTCAAGAGAAACCAGTTCAAAAGTGTTTGGACACCCCTTCAAATGAGTGGATTCGGTTATTTCAGCCACATCCGTTGCTGACAGGTGTATAAAAATCGAGCACACAGCCATGCAATCTCCATAGACAAACATTGGCAGTAGAATGGTTTTACTGAAGAGCTCAGTGTCTTTCACTTTCTGCCCTGCTATTGCTGCCCCGGTCAACTGTAAGTGCAACTATTGTGAAGTGTAAATGTCTAGGAGCAACAATGGCTCAGCTGCGAAGTGGTAGGCCACACAAGCGCACAGAACTGGACTGCCGAGTGCTGAAGCACGTAAAAATGATCACTCTGTCCTCAGTTGCAACCCTCACCGGCGAGTTTCAAACTGCCTCTGTTTGTTGGGAGCTTCATGAAATGGGTTTCCATGGCTGAGCAGCGGCACACAAGCCTAAGATCACCATGCACAATGCCAAGCGTCGGCTGGAGTGGTGTAAAGCTCGCCGCCATCGGACTCTGGAGCAGTGGAAACGTGTTCTCTGGAGTGATGAATTACAGAGTGGGGAGACCCTCAGCAGATACAGTAAGTCTATCATTATAGGGATTGTCTACTGACTGAACGGGAGCAGGATAGGAAATTCTCAGCACATGTTTTGTGACTTTTTATAAGAATTTATATGAGCAGGGACCATTGACCACTTTTGGATATGTTTTATGCATTTCTGTGTTTACTGCTTCCATTTAAATTATTCTGTTCAACTTCTCCCATGGCCATCAGTGTTTTGGTGGCCATCTCCCATGACCATCGGTGTCACATATTCAAGAGTGAGGTTATGGGATCTTTCTGTTCACAACCAGTGGCTTTTATTTCAGGGATTGTGTACAGATGGGCAGATCTGGATTATAGATGTGGATTATACAGTAGGTCAGATCATTTATAAATAAACAGAGAACAGGTCTGTATGTCTGTCTGCCTTCCTGTGCCTGCCTGCCTGTCTGTCTGCCAGTTTGATCTTCCCATTGCCGTAGAAACCATATCCGAAGTAAGTTGTTACAATTCCGTATTATGTTTTTGGGTACTTTTGCTTAGACTAGGTGGTGAATCTGAGCTAAAAATACCCACTCTATGACTTTCGACTTGTCCGTTCAAATCAGAGATACTAAAATATAAACTGACACTTTAAAAGAAAATATGCAAACGAACAGTGACAAGTACATGTGTCTTAGGCTCATACATGTTTTAAACAAATGTCTTTATGGAATATTCTTCCCATGGCCCCAAACACAATATATGATGGTTTGGCCAAGATGAGAAAACCTTTTGGCTATGTACTGTATACACACTGATGTGGCAGAGAAGAAAAAGGAACAAGGTAATCTAAAGAACAAAAAAAAAACTGAACGTTACTTATTCATTGACATTTGGGTCTTACACAATACACCTGGATTTTGGGTATCTCGATCTAATTTGACTGTTGACTGCTAATAGGGGCGGCAGGTAGCCTAGTGGTTAGAGCGCTGGGGCAATAATTGAAAGGTTGCTAGATTGAATCCCCAAGCTAACAAGGTAAACAATCTGTCATTCTGCCCCTGAACAAGGCAGTTAACCCATTGTTCCTAGGCCGTCATTGTAAATAAGAATTTGTTCTTAACTGACTTGCCTAGTTAAATAAAGGTAATAAAATAATCTCAGGTAAGACCAAGTTACTCTCCAACTGAAAGAACAAACTGTGTATTTGTATGTGACAGTAATATGCACTCTGCTTCGAGTGATTGCATAATTCTTATTTCCTCTTACACTTGCAACCTCCTTTTGGACACCAAGGAGCATTAGACAGTCTTATCTCCACGTGTGTGTTCGCCTGAGGAATTTGATAACGGGGCCCCCCTTAAAGCACTGTTGCTAATTGGGATTTTAGACAGGTTTAAAAGCCATTGTGATAAACCATGAGCTCTTCATACCAAACTAATTTCTGAGCTCAAGAACCGGGCCAGTTTTGATAACGAGCATTCTGCCCTCCCACTCTTAGGCAAAGTTATAGGCTAATACATGGACTTGAAAAGCAAAGCCGCCATCTTGACTCCCGTGAACACTGACAAACCATGACAGGGGATGCAGACCATGTTCGAGAGTGGCATTGCATTCGTAGGCAGCATGGACGCCAGGTAGATTAGCTTTAATGTGATCTCTGGGTTCATGTTAAGTTTACAGTGAGGAATTTCATCCTAACATCATCAGGAAATGTGTGTAGGCAGATGGCAAGGACACACTTAAGATCACCCAGAAATAGACTTTGATTCGTAGAAGACAATTGTAATTTCTCAAATCAAATCAAATTTTATTTTGACATGCTCTGAATACAACAGATGTAGTAGACCTTACAGTGAAATGCTTACTATCAAGCCCTTAACCAATAATGCAGATTTAAGAAAAATACCTAAAAACATAACTAAAAATAACAATAGCGAGGCTATATACAGGGTGTAACGGTACAGAGTCAATGTGTGGGGGCACGGGTTAGTCGAGGTAATTGAGGTAATATATACATGTAGGTATAGTTATTAAAGTGACTTATGCGTAGATAATAACAGAGAGTAGCAGCAGCGTAAAAGGGGGGGGGGGGGCAATGCAAATAGTCTGGGTAGACATTTGATTAGATGTTCAGTAGTCTTATGGCTTGGTGGTAGAAGCTGTTTAGAAGCCTCTTGAGCCTAGACTTGGCGCTCTGGTACAGCTTGCCGTAGTTTGTTGGTGATGTAGACACCAAGGAACTTGAAGCTCTCAACCTGCTCCACTACAGCCCTGTTGATGAGAATGGGGGGGGGGTGCTCGGGACTCCTTTTCCTGTAGTCCACAATCATCTCCTTTGTCTCGATCACGTTGAGGGAGAGGTTGTTGTCCTGGCACTACACGGCCAGGTCTCTGACCTCCTCCCTTTATGCTGTCTTGTCATTGTTGGTGATCAGTCCTACCACTGTTGTGTCATTGGTAAACTTAATGATGGTGTTGGAGTTGTGCCTGGCCGTGCAGTCATGAGTGACGATGGAGTACAGGAGGGGACTATGGGGCCCCCGTGTTGAGGATCAGCGTGGCGGATGTGTTGTTAGCTACCCTTACCACCTGGGGGCGGCCCCCGTCAGGAAGTCCAGGATCCAGTTGCAGAGGGAGATGTTTAGTCCCACGGTCCTTAGCTTAGTGATGAGCTTTGAGGGCACTATGGTATTGAACACTGATCTGTAGTCAATGAATAGCATTCTCACATAGATGTTCCTTTTGTCCGGGTGTGAAAGGGCAGTGTAGAGTGTAATAGAGATAGCATCATCTGTGTATCCGTTGGGGCGGTATGCAAATTGGAGTGGGTCTAGGGTTTCTGGGATAATGGTGTTGATATGAGCCATGACCAGCCTTTCAAAGCATTTCATGGCTACAGATGTGAGTGCTACGGGTCGGTAGTCATTTAGGCAGGTCATCTTAGTGTTCTTGGGCACAGGGACTATGGTGGTCTGCTTAAAACATGTTGGTATTACAGACTCAGACAGGGAGAGGTTGAAAATGTCAGTGAAGACACTTGCCAGTTGGTCAGCGCATGCTAGGAGTACACGTCCTGGTAATCCGTCTGGCCCTGCGGCCTTGTGAATGTTGAGCACTTGTTCTCAACTGGCCTACCCGGTTAAATAAAGGTGAAATAAAAAAATAAAAAATAAATGTTGACCTGTTTAAAGGTCTTACTCACGGAGTAAGTTGTTGTCCTGCGGAGAGCGTGATCACACAGTCATCCAGAACAGCTGATGCTCTCATGCATGTTTCAGTGTTATACTAGCCTCGAAGAGACCATAGAAGTTATTTAGCTCGTCTGGTAGGCTCGTGTCACTGGGCAACTCTTGGCTGTGCTTTCCTTTGTAGTCTGTAACAGTTTGCCAGCCCTGCCACATCGACGAGCATTGGAGCCGGTGTAGTACGATTCGATCTTAGTCCTGTATTGACGCTTTGTCTGTTTGATGGTTCATCGGAGGGCATAGCGGCATTTCTTATAAGCTTCCGGGTTAGAGTCCATCTCCTTGAAAGCGGCAGCTCTACCCTTTAGCTCAGTGTGGATGTTGCCTGAAATCCATGGCTTCTGGTTGGGGTCTGTACGTACAGTCACTGTGGAGACGACATCATCGATGCACTTATTGATGAAGCCAGTGACCGATGTGGTGTATTCCTCAATGCCATCGGAAGAATCTCAGAACATATTACTGTCTGTTCTAGCAAAACAGTCCTGTAGCTTAGCATCTGCTACATCTGACCACTTTTCTATTGACCGAGTCACTGGTGCTTCCTGCTTTAGTTTTTGCTTGTAAGAAGGAATCAGGAGGATAGAATTATGGCCAGCTTTGCTAAATGGAGTGTGAGGGAGAGCTTTGTACGTGTCTTTGTGTGTGGAGTAAAGGTGGTCTAGAGTTTTTTTCTTCTGGATGTACATTAAACGTGCTGGTAGAAATTAGGTAAAATGGATTTAAGTTTCCCTGCATTAATATCCTCGGCCAATAGGAGCGCCGCCTCTGGATGTGCGCTTTCCTGTTTGCTTATGGCTGTATACAGCTCATTGAGTGCGTTCTTAGTGCCAGCATTGTCTATGGTGGTATGTAGACAGCTACGATCCTCACAAGGCACCTCAATCTCCTTCTGCAATATCTTTTCCATCTCTTTCTCCTGTAAATGACTGGGATGAGGGCCTGTTTGGGTGTCTAGAGTAAATACCTAACGTCCGACTCATTAAAGAGAAAAACTTTGTCCAGTTCAAGGTGAGTAATCACTGTTCTGATATCCATAAGCTCTTTTCGTTCATAAGCAATGGTAGCAGCAACATTATGTACAAAATAAGCTACAAACAATGCAAAAAAAACAAAACAAAATAGCACAGTTGGTTAAGAGCCCATAAAACGGCAGCCATCTTCTCCAGCGCCTTCTTCTTCTTGAGAAACTATTGATAAACATTCGGTACAATGCCACCCTAGCTGCGTGAAGTAGGGGTGCTGAGGGTGCTGCAGAATCCCCCGAAAAATCATAATAAAAAAATGAAATATTAATTTAAAAAATATATTGTCTTAATAAAAATAGTGAACTGGGCCTTTATTAGTCTTGTATTAGCTGACCGATATAGCCATCTGTAGCTTCAGGAAAACATTCTCAGCCCCCCACCCACCCGTCAGAGAAAAAATAACCTCTACCGCGGCTATGAATGCCACTGAAACATTTAATGAACTTTGTTCACACAGGCAGTTATTGTAGCACAACTATTACAGATCTGTTCTAGTAGTTCCACTGTGTCTTTGAGCTCTCCTAACCTTTTCTTCACTCTTGTTTTTGATTTTCTTTGACATATCATCCACATTAGTGATAAACAGATGGAAAGGCATTGAGAATGTGACATCTGTAATGTATCACCTAGCATAAGTCTCTCTGCAGTTTCCTTAAAGATGGATATCATATGAACTATGATGTTGATATGATGTTTCCCATGAAGAGTGAATTATGTATGTCATTTAAACTATTCTGACATTTATAGACTCAAATTAATCTATAACATGAAGAATGGCATATCCAGTAACTCACGTTAAAAAGACAAGATACAGATTTTCTCTCTCATTCATGGCATTTGTGACTTGCATGTTTGAGATATCTTCTTGATGGAATATTTAAGTTGCTTTAAGACAACGCTATTCATATGAGCTGATATAGTCCAGGTCAAACTTTCTCCTGAGGCTAATTTTGCTTGTTTGTGGGGCTGTCAGGGTTGTTCCCTCTCCCACCTCGCAGTCTGTTAACACGAGCCATGAAGTAACATCCTCCACCCAGGGAGCTTTTGGTTTTATGTCAGAGAAGCACCAATGCTATTCGAAACCATCACCCTCGTCTCAGAATAGAAGGTGGCAACTTATTTGGCCTTCTTAGTTATCTTTCCATTTCCCCTTTAATTAACAGGGACAGGTTTGGAACCCCTTGTGATTGCCGGAGGGGGAAATCAATTGCTGGACAGCTAATCAGGGCATGTTTAATGCTGTGGGTTTTGTGATTGAGTTCCATTCATTTGTCTTCACTCTGAGACACGTGAACCACCTTGACATCCTGCAGCAACCTTCATTTAGCTCTCGGCTGCAAGGAGGTAATCAAGCGGCTGTTCTAACTGGACTCGAACAACACAATTAGTGTGACCCTCTCAAGGTCAGATAATTACCTTGGTAATTCATTATTTTATGCTAATCGATATACAATTGGTTTATTGGCTTTGTAGTTTTGCTGTTGGCAGGTTTAATTCCATCAATTTACTTATTTTTATTTTTTATAGCAGGTCAACATAAATAGCCAGACATGTAGCAGTTGTGTCATTCGCCAACAGTAACAAAAATAAATTGACCGTAAATAATGAATTGTCAGTAAGTGGTTACCCACATCTGGTCCAGTCTTCCTCATGGTTGGGTCTTGGTCAATCATGATGGTCTGAGTATCCCCTTTTGACACTTGTGACACTCGTGGTCAAACCATGTAAGAAGCACATAGGTACCATGAAGCAAGGTAAATTTTTTTGGGAAAGAAACTTGGCGGGAAAGCATGAAGAATTGATGACAGGCACAGATGGAGGTGCATTAGGTCTGACTACAGTAGGCTCTGCTCTGATGCGTGTGCAGGGCTGTAGCAGCTATCTAAAGGTGCTTCCAAACAACATATCTGCACACCATGTACTTTCCCGAAATGAGCACACAGAGATTCTCACAGCAAAGTTAGGAACACATAATATTGTGTAACCATACCATTTGCAGCACAGTCTTACATTTTTGTCATTTAGCAGATGCTCTTATCCAGAGCAATGAGTGCATACATTTTTGTAGCGGTCCACCATGGGAATTGAACCCACAACCCTGGTGTTGCAAGTGCCAATATCTAGCAACAGACCTTCTAGGGTTTTCTTTTTCGCTCACAATCTAAACGAACATTTTGCCACCTGACAAATAAGAGTGAATTCCACTCTCTTATGTGACACCTCTCAGTATGATTCTAACTTTCTGACACGGTTCGCTATATCACCTCGTTTCTGACCTTTTCCACCCCACGTGAGCATGTCATGACTCTGACAGTGTTGTTTACGGGCAAGTTTCAGTCATAATAAACACAAACCAGGGTGTCAGGAAAAGATGTGAAAGATACGGCAAGGCTGACAAAGGTCACTTGACCTAAGCTGTCATCAGTTACCCCATGTACTATACTAGTAGTACCATTTTATCTTATGGGGAAGGACAGTTCAATATTTGAATTGCTTAGGCCTATTTTTTTGTAGGAGACAAATTGGAGGAATGATGATAAACTCTTTCCCTCACTGATGTTTTTAACACCACAGAATCAGTAGCTGTACACATGACCAAGCCTCAATGGAAACAATACTATGTCGTATTTGTAATCCTCTTCAGTAAGGCATTTGACAAATGTGTTCTAGACAGCCTGCATGTTGAATCAATGATTCCTTATGACAACTTCACAATAGCTCATGCAGATTAATATGTTGACTGGAAAGAGGCCATAATTCATTTTTAGGTTCAATCCTAAGGTAAATGCTGTCTTCTACACAGAGAAGTCATCCTCTTAGAGCAGTTTTTTGTTGTTGTACTTTTCTTGCCCAGGGACTCCCTCATCATATCTTAGCAAAAAAAAATAGTCACGTCTTATCATCAGGTCAGTTGATAATGGCAAGTAGAAGTAATCAACATTTTAAAATTAATACATTTTGTAAACCGTTTCATAATTTTGAACTTCCCACAGTGGGAGAGAGAGAATTCTGCAGTTGTAAAGCAGTTTTGGGCTATTTTTCCATTGAGCTGAGAAAAAAGATTGCAGTTTTGAAGATATTTTCTAGTTCTACACAGTTTGGCATGGAGCTGAGAGACCATCTTGGAGTTTAAAGCAAATTTCCTGCAATTCTAAGCATTTTGTCATAGCTAATGCGGTGTTCCTCTGCTCAAACATTATAACTAAATCAATGGGCATGTGTACTGAATGATTGGTTTTGGGAATGTTTGATATTCTGTGACTGTCTCGCTTTTGTTAGTTAGATTGTTAGTTCTCAAAGATAGTATTATTAAAAAATGTTACACTGCGTGTACAAAACATTAGGAACACCTTCCTAATATTGAGGTGCACCTCCTATTGCCTTCAAAACAGCCTCAATTCGTTGGGGCATGGAATCTGCAAGGCATTCCATAGGGATGCTGGCACATGTTGACTCCAATGTTTCCCACATTTGTGTCAAGTTGGCTGGATATCTTTTGGTTGGTGGACTATTCTTGTTACACACAGGAAACTGTTGAGCGTGAAAAACCCAGCAGCATTACAGTTCTTGACACACTCAATACGGACCCCCCCCCCCACCCCCCCCCCCCCCACACGCACACACCCTCACACCTAGAGCAAAGTGACAACTCCTCCACACAGAAACAAACGCATACACATAAAGAGCGTAAGACTTAATCTTTATATATGTCTCTATTGTACTGTACCACAGACGTGTTATGGACGATGAGCCTCTGTAATGTGACATTTCTGTGACAACATGCTATGGCTTTTCCAGTACGATGGGGGTTTATAATCCGCTTCTCAGTTATAATCCATGGATCAATCCCCTCATGTCTACCATCCAAAGGAGATCCCAGTCTCATACTGCGTAGTCTCATTCATTTGTCTCAATGTATGATAAGTCTGTTATTTTGGGGTCTGTAATATACAAACCCAGACCCTCATTTATAATTAGTTTTGTAGTCTGAATATGTTTTACTCTCTCTTCTTTTAGAAATGCATGCATACATCTGTATTAAGGAAATATCTGAAAGAGCTGAGGCACCTCACAAGCCGGTCAATGAAGTTCCAATGTACAGAAAAATGTACAGAGACCAAACACAATGAGCATGTGTGTTTACAACATGAACTAATGCAACAGTACAGTGTTTCTATGAATAGGCCCTATATTATCATACCGGTATTTACTAAGTAAGGCAAGAGAATAGGTTATGGATTTAAATTTTGAATGCTCAATCCTCGCATTCCCTCAGTAGCATCTCTTGAACTTGATGAGTTTGTGGAAGGCCAGTTTGAACTCGTCATTGAAGGCGGTGTAGATGACGGGATTGATGAGCGAGTTCAGGTAGCCAAGCCAGGTGAACACGTCGAAGAGCACTGGGTGGAACCAGCATTCTTTGCAGATGGCCAGTACCAGGGTACCCACAAAGAAAGGCAGCCAGCACACGATGAAGGCTCCCAGGATGATGCCCAGCGTCTTGGTGGCCTTCTTCTCCCGGGCGGCGCACAGACGCTTCCTCTCCAGCACGCTGTCTGCAAGCTTCACCTTCACGCTATTAAAGAGAGGCGACCCACCTCTGCCTCCTCCTCCACCTCCGCTGGTTCCCCCTCCAGGTTGCAGGTGGCTTTCCTGATTGGAGGCGGAAGAGTTGATGGAGCAGAGGGAGGAGCC